>NW_005871398.1:245141-327360 GCF_000147115.1 Myotis lucifugus | reverse complement strand
CCCCTACTATGATTGTATTGTTGTCGATCTCTCCCCTGATATCTTCCAGAAGTTTTCTTATGTATGTGGGTGCTCCTGCATTGGGTGCATATATGTTTACCAGGGTTATATCTTCTTGTTGTATTGATCCCTTTAGTATTATGAAGTGGCCTTCCTTATCTCTGGTTATGGCCTTCACTTTGAGATGTATTTTGTCAGATATAAGTATTGCTACCCCAGCTTTCTTTTCCTTTCCATTTGCGTGAAAGATATTTTTCCATCCCTTCACTTTCAGTCTGTGTGAGTCCCTTCTAATGAGGTGGGTCTCTTGTAGACAGCAGATGTATGGGTCATGTTTTTTTATCCATTCAGCCACTCGATGTCTTTTGGTTGGAGCATTTAGTCCATTTACATTTAAAGTTATTATTGAAAGGTACTTGTTTGTAGCCATTTCTTTTTTTGTGTGTGTGTGGCTGTTTTCTTTCTGAGCTTGATGTTTCTTCTTTTTACACCAGTCCCTTTAGCATTTCTTGCATGGCTGGCTTGGTGGTGATAAACTCCCTTAGCCCTTTTTTGTCTGTGAAGCTTCTTATTTCCCCTTCAATTTTGAATGATAGCCTTGCTGGATAGAGTATTCTTGGATTCAGTCCTTTGCTTTGCATCACTTTGTAGATTTCCGTCCATTCTTTTCTGGCCTGATGTGTTTCTGTTGAGAAATCATTTGATAATCTAATGGGAGATCCCTTGTATGTTACTTTCCGTCTCTCTCTTGCAGCCTGTAAGATTCTCTCTTTATCCTGAACATTTGCCATGGTAATTATGATGTGTCTTGGTGTGGGTCTTTTTGGGTTCACCTTGTTTGGGACTCTCTGGGCTTGTGTGACTTTTTTCTTCCCCACCTCAGGGAAGTTTTCTGATATTATTTCTTCGAATAGGTTTTCTAATCCATGTTCATCTTTCTGTTGTTCTGGCACCCCTATTATTCGTATGTTGTTTCGTTTCATGTTGTCCCAGAGCTCCCTTAGGCTCTCCTCCTGTCTTTTAATTTTTTTCTCCATTTGCCGTACAGTTTGAGTGTGTTTTGCTTCCTTGTCTTCTAATTCACTAATTCGGTCCTCCGCTTCTCCCAGTCTACTGTTGATACTTTCAATGGAGTTTTTTATTGAAGCTATGTCGCTCTTCATTTCTTCTTGGGACTTACTTAAGTTGTTGATTTTTTCACCTGTTTCTTCTAGCTTCTTGCATAAGTAGTTGAGTTTTTCATCTGTTTCTTCTTGCTTCTTGAACATCTGGTGCATGTACTCTAGGAACCTTATTCTGAATTCTTTTTCCGTCATGTTGCATATCTCTGTCTCACTTAGCTGCTTTTCTGGCGAGTCCTCCTTTTCTTTCCTTTGGGGGTTTCTTTGTCTACCCATGTTTATCTCACTGACATATCTAGTTGTTGAGTCATTCAGTGGCTGGACCCTGGGTGGCAGTGGCTGCTCCCTGGGTGGCAGTGGCTCCTCGGGCTGTGGTTGCTCCTTGGGCGGTTGTGGTAGCAGCGGCTCCTCTGTTGATAGCAGAGCCTCTGGTGGGTGCTGTTCACAGCTGTGGTGGCTCTTCTGGCTGGTGGAGGGAGGCTTCACACACAGCAACTGTTCCCCAGGCAGAGCGTATGGTGATCAGGAGGCCGCTGTTGCTTGAATCTGCTGCGTTGATTTAAAGGCACAAAATACAACACAACAAGGCACAACCTACCAGGCACTAAACACTATTGTATTTACGATATTACTAACCCCAAATAAAGGTGGCCACCCGAGCTAAGAGAGTTGAGAGATAAGGGGGAAAGAAGAGAAAAAGGTAGAAGGGAAAAAAGAAAGAAAGAAAAAAAGGAGTGCAAAAATGAAATTGGGAAAAGGGAGGGGAAAAAGAGGAGGAAAAAAAAAGAGTAAGAGAGAAAAGAGAATGAAGTATAAAAGGGGAAGAGACTATTTATATGAGGAGAAAACTCCTATAGGTCCGTCACTAATACCAACAAATTACAGCAACAGATTCCTGGAGATGAATACAAACTACAAACAACCAATAATATCAAGCGACGCAAGGGGAAACAGAAACACAGAAATAACCGGGGGGGGGAGAGGGAGGGGCAGGAAAATAAAAAGAATAAGCAATCTAACCTCACAAACAATCCTAAAAAAAAACAAACAAAAAAAAACCAAAAAACAAAAAACCCCAATATACTTGTCAATCAAGCAAACAACAATAAGACAATAGAGAGAGAAAAGAAGAAGAAGAAGAGAAAAAAATTGGATAGTTAAGGAAGATAAGGGAAAGGTGTATAAGGATTTAGAACAGGGGATTGGACGTAGGATATATAAGCAGGGTTAAATTTGACAGGGGGTAAAAAGAATAGGGAAAATCAAAAGCTGGAGTAGGGTAAGAGAAACAGGACAGCAAAAGGGAAAAAGTGGGGAAGATTGTTTAGCACAGAGGCAAATTGAGGTAGAGAACAATGTTGCTAAAGGAACGATGAAAATAGAATGGAGAACATTAGTCCCAAAATAAAATAAAGACAAAATAAAATGACACTTAAAAGAATGGTAAAATGGTAGCGGTAAAAATACTAGTTAAAAATAAAAATGTAGTAGCTGAAAGGGCAAAATCAGGTGATGGAGAAAAAGAAAAAAGAAAAACAGAAAAAAAATGTTTTCTTAGTTAAAAGGAGAAAAAGTAATTTAAAAAAATAAAAATAAAAATGTGCAGTAATGCAGGTGCTTCAGATCTTCTACTCTTCTTATTGGCCTGCTCGGAATTCAGGTGAATGTTGAGTTTCCCTCTGGTACACTGCTCCTCCGAGTTGTAAGCCACAGTCCTGATTTTAAGGCCGGCCGTAAAATCCCCTTATTGCCTTATCTGTATTTACAGAAGAGTCAGTTCGTGGCTCTGCCTCTGGGTGGCAGTGTTTCTGGATTGACCTCTGAGGCTATAAGTTCTCTCCGACCAGGAGCTCTGTATTGTACCTGAACCAGCTCCGCCCAGAGCTGGTTCCCCAGGCGCCACTCCCAGCTCTGTTTCCCCGGCTCCCCAAAAACAGTCTTCCCCTACAAGCTCTGCTAGTGACCCCAACTGGGCAATCACATCCACTGGGGTCAACAATCAAACTCACAGAAGTAAGAGGAAGTGTGCAAACAAGAGCCTGGGAAGCTGTTCGAACTCGCAGGGTTCCACCCTCCAGAACTGTGCGGAATGTCACCGCGTTATGTCTGCGCGCGCTCAAGCCCCTGGCAACAAGTAGCCGGCTATCAGGGAAACTCTGAGGGAGCCCTTTTTGCATCCAGTCCAACTATGGGCTCATTTATAGTGTTACCTTCTGGCAGCAGCCCTGCGGGAGCCCTCCCCACTTGCGGATTACGCTGGCCTCTATGTGCGCGGATTTTGGAGTGCGCAGATTTCCCCCTGCGCCCGTGCGCGCGTTCCTCGCTCCAACCTGAACTGTAAACCGCACCTTTGGGGTAAGTCTAACCTTTCTGTGGAGGGGTGCAGGTCTCTGCTGGGCTCTTGTAGTCGCGCTGCTTGCGAGTCGTTGCCTCCGGGTTAGTAGCCGCAGGGTTAGTAGCCGCTCTCTGGATGCCGGTAACCGCTACCCAAGATGGCGCGGTCTCGCCGCTGCGCTGGCGCCCAGGGGGAGGTTTCAGCCTCAATCTCTAACCATCCGCATTTTTTAGGAGTTCTCTGTCTTTCCTGGCTGCAGACTGTCTCTCAGCTGAACCTCCCCAGCTTGATTGGGCTGATTGTTACCCGTTTCAGCTGCTCGCCCCTATCTGCTCCAGGATAAAGCACCAACACGTCCGTCTAAGCCTCCGCCATTTTTCTCTCCCCAACTTTTGGTTTTTAAGCTTTTTGTTTAACAAAGAAAAGTAAAGGGTAAATAATGATTGATTAGATTTAAAATTAAGTTCACTTCTTTTAAATTTACTTTTATTGTTGAAAGTGTTACAGATGTCCCTTTTTCCCCCATTGACTCCTTTCACCTTGCAACAACCCCACCCTTTGGTTCACTTTTTAATTGCTTGAAAGTTGCTTATTCCAGGTGTTATGTATTAAATTAATAATTTCTCAACACTCACTGTATACAATAAAAATATGTTTAAACAATTGCTCTATATTGGTATAAAAATAATCAATTTGTACTTGACAAAAATTAAATCATCAAGCAATGCATGTGGAAATTATGTCCATTAAAAATATTTTCTGAAGGAAGATGGCTGCCGATGGGAAGGCAGATTGCAAGATAGTGTGATAGGCAGAGACCGAAAGGAGAGCATGTGGAAGTACGGGGAATGTATATTTGTGGGTTAGGACAGCTATACTCCAAGGGACTATTGAGGACTGCTGGACTAAGCTCCCCTGACCAGGGCAGCCTCCACTGCTGCTGAAATTTCTCCTGGAGTGACCATCTCTGCCGTGGAGACCACACCATCTTGAAGGCGAGAGTGGCTGTTATTGGAAACCTATACATCCCAGGACTCTACAACAACAACTCCCAGGGAACTGCTACAAACCCAGGAACACCAGATCTCTAGCAGCACAAATACTTAGACTCAGATGAGCTCTCCACCTTCTCAAGGAAAGGAGAGAGAGAGCTACAAAACCAGACACCCGGAGAAGAGAGATCATGGGGACACAAAGAAACAGCCCACATATGAGAGAAAAGCAGATATCATTAGAAAAGGAAGTAAATGAAATGGAGGCAAGCAACCTGTCAGAGAAAGAATTCATAGAAATGGTCATAAGGTGAATGAAAAAAATGGAAGACAAATTCAACAATATGTGTAAGAACCAAGAGGAAATGAAGAACCACGAAGAAATGAAAAATGACATCGCTGCTATAAAGAACTCAATAGAAAGCATCAACAGTAGGCTAAAAGAAGCAGAGGACCGCATCAGTGAGCTAGAAGACAGGTAGGAAAAAATACCCAAGCACAGCAACTTCTAGAAAAAAAAATTAAAAAGCAGGAGAGCCTAAAAGAACTTTGGGACAACACAAAATGAAACAACATCCACATAAGGGATGCCAGAAGGAGAGGAAACTGAGAAGGAAGAGAAAACCTGTTTGAAGAAATAATGACAGAAAACTTCCCTGGTATCGGGAAGAAAAAACTCACACAAATCCAAGAAGCTCACAGAGTCCCAAACAAAATGAACCCCAAAAGACCAATGCCAAGGCACATTATAATTAAATTGGCAAACACCAATGACAAAGAATCTTAAAAGTGGCCAGAGAGGGACAGAAAGTGACCTACAAAGGATCCCCCATTAGACTAGCAACTGATTTATCCACAGAAACATATCAGGCAAGAATAAAATGGAATGAAGTACACAAAGTCATGCAAAGGAAGGGTCTGAATTCAAGAATACTGTACCCAGCAAGACTATCAATCAAAATTGAGGGTGAAATCAGGAGCTTCACAGACAAAAAAGGACTAAGGGAGTTTATTACCACCAAACCAGCAATGTAAGAAATGCTAAAGGATCTGCTGTAAAAAGAAGAAATAGGAAATGAAGAATGAACACAGGTGTAAATAATAAAAATGGTGACAGAAAAGTACCTATCAATAATAACTTTAAATCTAAATGGATTAAATGCCCCAATCAAAAGACATAGAGTAACTGAGTGGATAAGAAAACATGACCCATATATCTGCTCTCTACAGGAAACCCACGTCAGAAAAAGGGACGCACACGGACTGATGGTGAAGGTATGGAAAAATGTTTTTCAGGCGAATGGGAATGAAAAAAAAGCTGGGGTAGCAATACTTATATCTGACAAATTAGATCTCAAAGTGAAGGACATAAAAAGAGATAAGAAAGGCCACTTCATAATAATAAAGGGAGCAATCCATCAAGAAGAAATAACTCTGGTAAACATATATACACCCATACAGGAGCACCCAAATACATAAAAAAAAACTTCTGGAGGATATCAAGGGAGAAATTGACAGCAATACAATCATAGTAGGGGACTTTAATACCCCACTATCACCATTGGACAAATCCTCTAAACAAAAAATCAGCAAAGAAACATCAATCATAAATGACTCACTAGATTAGATGTAATTAATTGACATCTTCAGAACATTTCACCCCGAAGCCACAGAATATACATTCTTCTCAAGTGCACATGGGTCATTTTCAAAGATAGACCATATATTGGGTCACAGGCAAAGTCTCTTCAAATTCAAGAGGATAGAAATCATATCAAACATCTTCTCAGATCACAATGGCATAAAACTAGAAATTAAATACAATAAAAACAATAAAAAAATCAAACACCTGGAGGCTAAATAGCATGCTATTAAACAATGACTGGGTTACCAGAGAGATCAAAGAAGAAATAAAAAGCATCATAGCAACAAATGACAATGAAAACACAACAATCCAACAATCTATGGGACACAGTGAAAGCAATCTTGAGGGAAAGTTCATAGCTCTACAAGCCTACCACAAAAAACAAGAAACAATGGTAATAAATTACATAACCCTACAACTCAAAGAGTAAGAAAGAGAGCAACAAAAAAAGTCCAGTGTAAGCAGAAGGAGGGAAATAATAAAGATCAGAGCAGAGATAAACAACATAGAGACAAAAAAAAAAAAAACACAAAAGATCAACAAAACCAAGAGCTGGTTCTTAGAAAGGATAAACAAAATTGATGAACCTCTAGGAATGCTCACCAAGAAGCAAAGAGAGAGGACCCAAATAAACAAAATCAGAAATGAAAAAGGTGAAATAACAACTGATCCCCACAGAAATACAAACAATTATGAAAAATAAAATAAAATGAACAACTCTATTCCAACAAAAAAGGACAACCTAGATGAAATGGACATATTCTTAGAAAAATACAAGCTCCCAAAACTAAACCAAGAAGAAACAAAAAACCTGAAAAGGCCGATAACTACTGAAGAAATTGAAACAGCAATCAAAACTCTTCCAGCAAACAAAAGCCCTGGTCCGGACGGCTTTACAGGGGAATTCTATCAAGCATTCAAAGAAGAACTAAAACCTATCCTTCTCAGACTATTCCAAAAAATTCAAGAGGAAGGCACACTTCAAAGCTCTTTCTATGAAGCCAGCATTACCCTAATTCCAAAACCAGATAAAGACACTACAAAAAAAGAGAACTACAGGCCAATATCCTTGATGAACATAGATGCTAAAATCCTGAACAAAATTCTAGCAAATCGGATTCAGCAATACATTAGAAAGATCATACACCATGACCAAGTGGGATTTATTCCAGGAATGCAAGGATGGTACAATATCCACAAATCAATAAATGTGATACATCACATAAACTTAGAGACAAAAATCACATAATCATATCAATTGATGCAGAAAAAGCATTTGACAAAATCCAACACCCTTTCTTGATTAAAAACTCTCAGCAAAGTGGGAATAGAGGGATCATACCTCAATATAATGAATGCCCTGTATGAAAACCCTACAGCCAACATCATACTCAATGGGTAAAACTATAGCCATTTCCCCTAAAACAGGAGCAAGACAATGATGCCCACTTTCACCACTCCTGTTTGACATAGTACTAGAAGTACTAGCCAAAGTGATCAAACAAGAAAAAGAAATAAAAGGCATCCAAATTGGAAAAGAAGAAGTAAAACTATCCTTATTTGCAGATGACATGATACTATACATAGAAAACCCCAAAGACTCCATAAAAAAAACTACTAGACCTAATAAATGAATTTGGCAATGTAGCAGGATACAAAATTAATGCCCAGAAATCTATGGCCTTTTTATACACCAATAATGAACTCACAGAAAGATAAATGGAAAAAACAATCCCATTTACCACTGCACCAAAAAAACTAAGATACCTAGGAATAAACTTAACCAAGGACGTAAAAGACCTGTACTCGGAAAACTACAGCACATTGAAAAAAGAGATAGAGGAAGATGTAAACAAATAGAAGAACATCCAATGTTCATGGATTGGTAGAATCAACATAATCAAAATGTCCATACTACCTAAAGCAATCTATAGATTCAATGCAATACCTATTTAAATACCAATGGCATATTTCAAAGATCTAGAACAAACTCTCCAAAAATTCAACTGGAATAAAAAAAGACCTCAAATAGCCACAGCTGTCCTGAGAAAGAAAAACAAAATTGGAGGGATAACAATATCAGAAATCAAACTATATTATCAAGCCACAGTTCTCAAAACTGCCTGGTACTGGATAAGAACAGACATATAGACCAATGGAACAGAATAGATGATCCAGCAATTGACCCAAGCCATTATACTCAATTAATATTTGATTAAGGAGGCAAAAGCATACAATGGAGTCAAAACAGTTTCTTTAATAAATGGTGCTGGGAAATTTGGTCAGATACTTGCAAAAATAAAATGAAACTAGATCACCAACTTACACCATACACAAAAACAAACTCAAAATGGCTAAAGGACTTGAATGTAAGATTGGAAACCATAAAAACCCTACAAGACTGCATAGGCAGCAAAATTGCAGACATATTCATAGTAATATCTTTATAGACACAGATCCTAGGGCAAGAGAGACTAAGGAGAAAAATAAACAAATGGGACTACATCAAAGTAAAAAGCTTCTGCACAGCAAAAGAAACCATCAACAAAAGAATGAGAAAGCCCACTGCATGGGAGAACATATTTGCCAATGTTATCTCCAATAAGGGTTTAATCTCCACCATTTACAGGAAACTCATACTACTTAACAAAAGGAAGATAAACATCCCAATCAAAAAATGGGCAAAGGACCTAAATAGACACTTTTCAAAAGAGGACATTCAGAAAGCCAAGAGACACATGAAAACATGCTCAAAGTCCTTAATCATCCGAGAGATGCAAATGAAAACAACAATGAGGTACCACCTCACACCTATCAGACTGGCTATCATCAACAAATCCACAAACAACAAGTGCTGGAGAGGATGCGGAGAAAAGAAACCCTCTTGCACTGCTGGTGGGAATGCAGACTGGTGCAGCCATTGTTAAAAACATTATGGCGTTTCCTCAAAAATTTAAAAATGGAACTGCCATTTGACCCAGTGATACCACTTCTAGGAATATATCCCAAGAAAGCAGAAACACCAATCAGAATGTATATATGCACCCTATTTTCATAGCAGCACAATTTACAATAGCTAAGATTTGGAAACAGCCTAAATGCCCATCAGCAGATGAATGGATTAGAAAACAATGGTACATCTACACAATGGAATACTATGCTGCTATAAAAAAAGGAATTCTTACCATTTGCAGCAGCATGGATGGAACTTGAGAGTATTATGCTAAGTGAAATAAGCCAGGCAGTGAAATAAAAATACCACATGATCTCACTAATTTATGGATAATAAAGAACATTATAACCTAATGAACAAAAAGATAGATACAGAGGCAGAGAAGCATCGAACAGACTGTCAAATTATAGCAGGAAGGCCGGGAGTGTTGGGAGAGTAAGAGATCAATCGAAGGACTTATATGCATGCATATAAGCATAACCAATGGACACAAGACACTGGGGGTGGTGGGATAAGGGTGTGTGCTGGGTGATAGGGGAGGCCTGGGGAAGGTCAATGGGGTAAAAAAAAAAGAGAGAGATATGTACTACTATTTGTAATACTTTAAACAAGAAAATAAAAAAAAATAAAGATTATTTTCATTATCAGCATCCTTTAAAGAACAGCCATGAATTGGATTAGTATGCTTCAAGAGTCCATTCCCAGCTGCTCATAGTACATGCAGTATAATCTATAAACCTGGATCAATTTATTTATTTTTCTCAAAAATTATAAATAGGGAATTTGGCACATGATCATAACTGTAGGCTGAAAAAAGGTGCCAATGCTGCAGGAATAGGTACACTGGAAATATGAATCAATTGACCATAAAATTACTTCTGACCTGAAGATACATTTAAGCCAGACATCATATATACAACTTTCACTTAATGACATAGTGTTTCTCTGTAACCCCAACTGCAGGGCTGATGAATTAGACACCCCTTAGGATATTAGTCACTTGATTTCCATAATAAAGAATACAATCTTTACCAGGGCCCAAGATAGGAGCTGTTTCTCAAAAGAACTTGAATAAGACTTGCTTTTCTCTAAATCCTTATATTGCCACCACTCTGACTTTCCAATCAGAGTTTGTCACAGTTTCCACAAAACATCTATATTCCACAAGAACCCAGAACACCATTGAGTACTCTTCTTCAGGAGTTCCAAGTGACAATGCTGCTTATTTCAAAGTCTGAATTAGGTAAAGAACAGTGAGATTTTATGGGTGCATACTGGATGTATACACACTTAAGAAGCATTATATATCGCCTCCAAAATTAACACACACACAAAAAAGTATTTAACTATTCCTACTAAGGGTGTGAATGGTCCAGAACATTTTCTTTCACTTTGGAAGGAATAAATAAACATGACCCAGCTCACTGGATCACATAGTTGCATATTCCTAAATTTTCATATGCTATATCTCATATTCCCTACCACTTATGTGACTTACCAGGGAATATAGAGTACAAACTATGATAAAACAAGGAAAAATTATAGCCAATATTAATCATTAATATAAATTCACAAATCCTAACAAAATATAAGGGGGAAAAAACACAGTAGTGTTAACAATGTTGGTCAAAGAGTGCAATAAAATGGCAATATATACATTTCTATCAACAATTGAATCTAAAAATCAAAAGAAACAAATAAGAAATCTAATGAACAAACTAACCTGATGAATAAAATAGAACCAGAGGCATGGAAACATGGAACAGACTGACAAATTTCAAAATGAGGGGGCGGGGCAGGAAGAGATTAATCAAAGATCTTACATGCATTACCTATGGACAGGGACAATCGATGGTGAAGCGGGAACTGGGTGGATGTGGACAATGGGGGCATACCTGTTGTGAAAGCCGCGACCTGCATGGCTAGGGTTCAGGATCTAGATAAGGGCCATGCACAAATGAATAGATAGACAAGAAATATTAATTTGTAAATTATAGGGGGCCATGCGGAGAGTCTTTCTCAAGAGGAAAGGCTTCACTGGTGCCCAGGCCCTGTTTGCTTTTTATTCAATTTTAGAACACACATCTTGCCCTTAGTCAGGCAGGCAATCTGGTAGCAGACAGACTATCTTAAAGGTCAGTAAATATTAGTAAAGATTTACTTTGAGACTTTTAGATCAGAAAATTGCTTGAGCCACCATTGTCTCGACAGAACAATCGGTGCATAGCTTTAGCCCTTACCAAAGCTCAAGGTCCATCAGCCTTTTGGGTTCCTTGTTTGCACTTTCCTGATAGTGTAGACAGTGGATAACTTCCAGCATCTCAACAATAAACATTTAAAAAAAAGAACATATATATATATATGTTTTTTATGGTGCCATAAGTCAAGGAATGCCAAAGAGAGAGAGAGAGAGAGAGAGAGAGAGAGAGAGAGAGAGAGAAAGAGAGAGAGGGAGAGAGAGAGAGAGAGAGTGAGAGAGAGAGAGAGAGAGAGAGAGACTTGGACCCATAACACAATCTTTTTAAATATATATATATTTCTTTATTGATTTCAGAGAGGAAGGAAGAGGGAGAGAGATATAGAAACATCAATGATGAGAGAGAATCATTGATCGGCTGCCTCCTGCACACCCCTTACTGGGGATTAAGCCTGCAACCCAGGTATGTGCCCTTGGCCGGAATTGAACCTGGGACCCTTCAGTCCACAGGCCGACACTCTATCTACTGGCTAGGGCCATAACACAATCTTACTGATATATATATATATATATATATATATATATATATATATATATATATATATCTCACAGGCAAAATTTGCTAGAATTTTATATATATATATATATATATATATATATATATATATATATAGTCAGTAAGATTGTGTTATGGGTCCAATTGTCTCTCCAAAAAGAAATTATCTCTTCAAGTCCTATCTCCCAATATCTGGGAATGTGACCTTACTAGGAAAAAGGGTCATTGCTAATGTAATTATTTAAGATGAGGTCATTCTGAAGTAGGGTGGGCCCTTAATTCAATATGATTGGTAGCTTTATAAAAAAAAGATAAAAATACACTTGGAAACACATATGCACAGATGAAAGATGACATGAAGACACACAGGGAGAATGCCATGTGATGACAGAGATCATATCTATGGTGCCATAAGTCAAGGAATGCCAAAGATTGCTAGCAATACCAGAAGCTAAGAGAAAGGTATGAAAAAACCCTACCAATACCTTGATTTCCAACTTCTAGCCTTCAGAAATGTGAGACAATAAATTTCTATTATTTAGAGGAAGATGGTGACCAACAATATGGCAGTGAGGAAAAGAGTGTGAGCTAGTGAAGGAGCAAAAGGAGAGTGTGTGGAGGTGTGTGGTGTGTGGTGTTATGTGTGTGTGTGAGTGTGTGTGTGTGTGTGTGTGTGTGTGTGTGAAAGACAGTTAGATCCTACAGAATGTTCTTCCAGATGGAGAGACCCTGCTACCACTGAAATTACCTCTGGGGCAGATGGCTCTGACAGAAACCATGCCATCTTGAAGGGAAGAGCTGCTGTGACTAGGAGCCCAGCCTTGCCACCACCCACACTGGCCTCAGATGCCACCCCAGACCCTACAGGCACTCTGGCCAAAGACCTGCTACCTCAGCTGCAGATGCCCGGACACCAGGACTCCAGCCACCCTGGATGCGGGCTCCTATGGGTCTCGAACTGCATCCCCCCACACCGGCCAAGCTTGCAGCCTCACTCCAGCCCTACACATCACAAGATGAGCCTTCTACTGCATTTCCCCACCTGCCAAGCCTGCGGCGTGAGCCCTGGACCCAGCATGTCCCACTAAGACCATGGCATCAGCCCTGGCCCTGTGTGTCCTGCAGGTGAGCCTCTAACTGCAATCTCTGCCCATTAAGCCCATGGTGTGGGTCCCAGGCCAGGCGCATCCCACCTGCGAGCCAAGGACTGCGCTCTCTGCCCGCCCAGCCTGCAGCATCAGCCCTGAACCTGCATGTCCTGCCAGCGAGCCTCAGACCAGTGATAACAGGAATGGGGAGACTAAGAAACAACCCTCAAAGGAAAGGAAAGGAGGAATCACCAGAAAAGGAACTAAATGAAAGAGAGGCATGCAATATGTCAGGGAAAGAATTCAAATAATGGTCATACAGTTCATAAACTGGATGGATGAGAAAATCAACATTTATGTAAGAATCAAGAAGAAATCAAGCATGATATAGCTACAATTAAAAAACATGATGGAAGGTTTCAACAGTAGACTAGAAAAAGCAGAGAACCAATTTAGTGAGTTAGAAGATATGGCAGATAATGCCCAATCTGAACAGCATTAAAGAAAACAATTAGAAAGCAGGAGAGCCAAACGGAGCTTTTGGACAACATGAAACAAAGTAACATACATAAAATAGGAGTGCCAGAATGACAAAAAGTGGAGCAAGGATTAGAAAACATACTTGAAGAAATAATGACAGAAAACTTCCCTGATGTGGAGAAGAAAAAAAGTCACACAAGCACAGAGACTCCCAAACTAGAAGAACCCAAAAAGACCCGAAGCAAGATCTATTGAATTTACACTGACAAACATAAGATAAAGAAAGAATTTTATGGGCTGCAAGAAGCAAGACAGAAAGTTACCAATAAAGGAACTCCCATTAGATTACCAAATTATTTTTCAACAGAAACACATCAGGCCAGAAGGGAATGAAAGGAAGTATACAAAACCCTTGCAAAGCAAAGAACTGAATCCAAGAATACTCTATCCAACAAGGCTATCATTCAAAATTGAAGGAGAAATCAGGAGCTTCACAGACAAAAAATGGCTAAGGGAGTCTATCACAACCAAGCCAGCAATGCAAGAAATGCTAAAGGAACTATTGTAAAAAGAATAAATAAAAAAGGGAAGAAGAAACACAGGCACAAAGAATAAAAATTGCTACAAAAAATACCTATCAATAATAGTCTTAAACATAAATGGATTAAATGTTCCAATCAAAAGACATCAAGTGGCTGAATGGATAAGAAAACATGACCCATACATATGCTGTCTACAAAAGACCCACATCAGAACAAGGGACTCACACAGACTGAAAGTAAAGGGATGGAAAAATATCTTTCAGGCAAATGGAAGTGATAAAAAAGCTGGGGTAACAATACTTATATCTGACAAAATAGACCTCAAAGTGAAAGCCATAAGAAGAGATAAGAAGGGCCACTTCATAATACTAAAGGATCGATAAAACAAGAGGATATAACTATGGTGAACATATAAGCTCCCAATGCAGGAGCACCCAAATACATAAAAAAAACTTCAGGAAGATATAAAAGGAGAGATTGACAGCAATACAATCACAGTAGGGGACTTCAATACCACATTGACATCACTAGATAAATCCTCTAGACAAAAAATCAGCAAAGAAACAGCAATACTAAATGACTCACTAGATCAGATGGACTTAATTGACATCTTCAGAACATTTCACCCTAAAGCTACAGAATACACATTCTTCCCAAGTGCATATGGGAATTTTCAAAGATAGACCTCATTCTGGGACACAGGCAAAATCTCTCCAAATTCAAGAAGATTGAAATCATATCAAGCATCTTCTCAGATCACAATGGCATAAAATTAGAAATCAACTACAATAAAAACAATAAAAAAAATTCAAACACTTGGAGACTAAATACCATGCTATTAAACAATGATTGGGTTATCAAAGAGATCAAAGGAGAAATAAAAAAACATCCTGGGCCCTAACCGGTTTGGCTAAGTGGATAGAGCGTCGGACTGCAGACTCAAGGGACCCAGGTTCGATTCCGGTCAAGGACATGTACCTTGGTTGCGAGCACATACTCAGTAGGGGGTATGCAGGAAGTGGCTGATCGATGTTTCTCTCTCATCAATGTTTCTAACTCTCTATCCCTCTCCCTTCCTCTCTGCAAAAAATCAATAAAATATATTTTAAAAAAAAACACAAAAAGCATCTTGGAAACAAAGGACACTGAAAACACAACAATCAAAAATCTATGAGACACAGTGAAAGCAGTCCAGAAAGGAAAGTTAATAGCATTACAGGCCTACCTCAAAAGATAAGAAAAACTTGTAATAAATTACCTAACTCTACAACTTAAAGAATTAGAAAGAGAGCAGGACAAAAAGCCCAGAGTGAGCAGAAGGTAAGAAATAATAAAGATCAGAGCAGAAATAAATGGAATAGAGACCAAAAAACAAACAAAAAAACAATAAATCCAAGAGCTGATTCTTTGAAAGGATAAACAAGATTGATGAAGCTCTAGCCAGGCTTAACAAGAGGCAAAGAGAGAGGACCCAAATAAACAAAATCAGAAATGAAAGAGGCAAAATAACAACAGATCCCACAGAAATACAAAGTATTATATATAAAAAAAACCCACTATGAACAACTCTATTCCAACAAACTGGTCAACCTAGAAGAAATGGACATATTCCTAGAAAAATACGACTTCCAAAACTCAATCAGGAAGAATTAAAAAATCTGAATAGGCTGATAACTATGGAGAATAATCAAAAAACCTCCAGCAAACAAAAACCCTGGGCCAGACAGCTTTACAGGGGAGTTTTACCAAACATTCGAAGAAGAACTAAAACCTATCCTCCTCAGACTATTCAAAAAAATTCAAGAGGAAGGAACACTTCCAAGCTCTTTCTATGAAGCCAGCATTACCCTAAACCCCAAACCAGATAATGACACTAACAAGAAAGAGAATTACAGGCCAATATCTCTGATGAACAGAGATGCTAAAATCCTCAACAAAATTCTAGCAAAACATATCTAGCATTACATTAGAAATATCATAAACCAGGACCAAGTCGGATTTATTCCTGGGATGCAAGAATGATACAATATCCACAAATCAATAAATGTGACACATCACATAAACAAACTGAGAGATAAAAATCACATAGTCATATCATAAAAAGCATTTGACAAAATCCAATGCCCTTTCTTGATAAAAACTCTCAGCAAAATGGGAATAGAGGGATCATACCTCAACACAATAAAAGCCTTATATGACAAACCTACAGCCAACATCATACTCAATGACCAAAAACTAAAACCAATTCTCCTAAGAACAGGAGCAAGACAAGGTTTCCCACTCTCACTACTCCCATTCAACCAAGTACTAGAAGTGCTAGCCATAGCAATTAGACAAGAGGAAGAAATAAAAGGTATCCAAATTGGAAAAGAAGAAGTAAAAATGTCATTATTTGCAGATGACATGGTATTATACATAGAAATCCTAAAGACTCCATCAAAAAACGATTATACTTAATAAGTGAATTTGGCAATGTAGCAGGATACAAAATTAACACCCAGAAATCTATGGCCTTTTTATACACCAATAATGATCTCACAGAAAGAGATATTTAAAAAACAATCCCATTTATCATTGCAACAAAAAATTAAGCTACCTAGAAGTAAACTTACCTAAGGAGGTAAAAGACTGTATTCAGAAAACTATAGGACATTGATTAAGAGATAGAGGAAGACATAAACAAATGGAAGAAGATACCATGTTCATAGATTGGTAGAATCAACATCATTAAAATGTCCATATTACCCAAAGCAATCTATAGATTCAATGCACTCCCCATTAAGATACCAATGGCATATTTCACAGACTAGAACAATTTCTCCAAAAATTTATATGGAATTTAAAAAAGACAATGAATTGCTGCAACAATCCTGAGAAAAAAAGAATAAAGTAGGAGGGATATCAATACCAGATATCAAGCTATATTACAAAGCCATTGTTCTCAAAACTGCCTGGTACTGGCATAAGAACAGATATATAAACCAATGTAACAAAACAGAGAACCCAGAAATTGACCCAAGCCAGTATGCTCTATTAATATTTGACAAAGGAGGCAAGAGCATACAATGGAGTCAAGACAGTCTCTTCAATAAATGGTGTTGGGAAAACTGGACATGCAAAAAAAAATGAAATTGACCACCAACTTAGACCATACACAAAAATAAAGTCAAAATGGATAAAAGACTGGAATGTAAGATGGGAAACCATAAAAAGCTTAGAGGAAACCCCAGGCAGCAAAATCTCAGACATGTGTCATAGCAATATCTTTACTGATACAGCTACTAGGACAATGGAAATTAAGGAGAAAATAAACAAATGGGACTACATCAAAATAAAAAATGTTTCTTCACAGGAAAAGAAACCATCAACAAAACAACAAGAAAATCCACTGAATGGGAGAACATATGTGCCAATGTTATCTCCAATAAGGGTTTAATCTCCAAATTTACAGGGAACTCATACACTTAACAAAGGAAGATACACAATCCAATAAAAAAAAATGGGCAAAGGACCTAATAGACACTTTTTGAAAGAGGACATACAGAAGGCCAAGAGACGTATACAACATGCTCAAAATCACTAATCATCTGAGAAATGCAAATCAAAACGACAATGAGGTACCATCTCACACCTGTCAGAATGGCTATCATCAACAAATCAATAAACAACAAGTGCTGGCGAGGATGTGGAGAAAAAGGAACACTTCTGCACTTCTGGTGGGAATGCAGACTGGTGCAGCCACTGTGGAAAACAGTATGGAGTTTCCCCCAAAAAATTAACAATGGAGCTCCAATTTGACCCAGTAATCCCACTTCTAGGAATATATCCCAAGAAATCAAAAACACCAATCAGAAAGGATATATGCACCCCCTATGTTCATAGCAGCACAATTTACAATAGCTAAGATTTGGAAATAGCCTAAGTGCCCATCAGAAGATGAATGGATTAAAAAACAGTGGTACATCTACACAATGGAATACTATGCTGCTCTAAAAAAAGAAGGAACTTTTACCATTTGCAACAGCATGGATGGACCTGGAGAGCATTAAGCTAAGTGAAATAAGCCAGTTGGAGACAGATAAATACCACATGATCTCACTCATTTGTGGATTATAATGAACAACATAAACTGATGAACAAAAATAGAGACAGAGAAGCATTGAACTGACTGTCAAACCTCAGAGGGAAGGCAGGAGAGGGGGGACAGGATATCGACCAAAGGACTTGTATGCATGCATATAAACATTGCCAATGGACACAGCTGAGGACATGTGCTGGGGGGTAGGAGTGGCCTGGAGAGGTCAATGGGGGAAAAATAATATTTTAATAGCTATATATGGGCCGGTGGGGGGGGGATACTTGAAGTATCGGGGGACCACTCTGTAAAGTATATGATTGTATACCCACTATGCTGAACACCTGAACTAATACAGAATAATATTGGATGTGAACTATAATTTTTAAAAAAGAAAAGACAATCCAAATGTGGGCAGGAAAATGACATGTGTGGACTAGATTGGGGTGCATTACTCTCCTCCAAGTACCAATCATTATAGCAGGAATAACACTACATTGTGTCAAAAAAATTCTATTGTTTAAGCCCCCAAGTTTGTGGAAATTTATTACAGCAACTCTTATAAATTAATATAGACTACATGTACAAAATGTGTTCTCATGTCATTTTTTTCTGTGTGTTTATCAACTTGTAACAAAGTTGGGTTCATTTCTATTTTTTTCAATGTTTGGAATTGCTTTTTTATTTTACTTTTTGGCTATATTAGTGATTTATGTTTACAAAGTCAACCCATATAATAAAGTATAACTCCCCCCAAAAAAATGATTAATTATATTGATAAGTTCAAATGCACAATAAAATCATATAACATTCAAAAATAAGATAAAACTAAAATAAATGGAAAAAATAAGAAAAAGACGAAGGCATTAAAGACTCCTAAGGCCCTTGTATTATTAGGAAAATGTTAAATATTTAGTAACTGGACCTTGATAAGTTAAATAAGCCTGTTGAAGTTTCTAGGGGGGGAAATACTGAAAATAATCTTTCAAAAAATATCTAATGGACAAAATAAGCTAATGACCAAAATAGATCCAGAGACATAGAAACATGGAACAGACTATTGAATCTCAGAGAAAAGGCAATGGGTGGGTGGGAAGAGATTCACCAGAGAACTTGTATGCATATCTGCATAAACCATGGACACAGATAATAGTTCAGTGAAGGCCTGGTGGGGGTGGGCTAGAAGGGATCAATGGAAGGGAGGGAAAGGGGGACATATGTAATACTTTCAACAATAAAGTTTTAAATAAATAAATAAATGTAACAAATTCAAAAGAGGTTTGGGAAATAAAAGAAAAAAGAAGACACACAGAAACAGAAATCACAAAATCTGATGCACGCCTGCCTGCCTGATTGCCCCAACCACTCACCTGCCTGCCTGATCACCCCTAAGTACTTGCCTGCCTGGCTGATCACCCCAAGCACTCGCCTGCCTGCCTGATTGCCCTTAACCCCTCTGCCTGCCTTCCCAATGCTCCTAAGCACTTGCCTGCTTGCCTGATCACTTCTAACCACCTCTGCCTGCCTGATCGTCCCTAACCACTCTGCCTCAGCCCCGCCACAGCAGCTTCATCTGGAAAGAAGTCCAGAATGACATCTGGAAGTTTGTTCAGCTGTCCGGTCTAATTAGCATATTACACTTTTATTATTATAGACTAGAGGCCTGGTGCACGAAATTCATGCACTGGGGGTGGGGTTCCCTCAGCCCAGCCTGCCACTCTCACAGTCGGGAGCCCTCAGTGGATGTCCTACTGATGGCCACAGTCTGGCAGCAGAGGCTCGGAGCAGGCGGGACGTGTGTGTGTGTGTGTGTGTGTGTGTGTGTGTGTGTGTGTGTCTGCTAGGGTCTGCCTCCAGCCGCGCCATGTAGGCTCGAAGCAGTTGCTGTGTGTGTATGTGTGTATGTGTGTGTGTGTGTGTGTGTGTCCACACTGGGGGTCTGCCCCCAGACACATTGGAGGCTCAGAGCAGGCACTGTGTGTGTGGTGTGTGTTTGTGTCTGCTAGGGGCCTGCCCCCAGCCACACCATGGAGGCTTGGAGCAGGAGCCCCTCTGTGTTGATCTCTCAGGCTCCTGGCCTCCACTGCATGTTGTACTCTCCCTTGAGCTATGGCCAGGATGGGGGTGCTGCTTGCAAGCCAGGCTTTCCTGCTCCCAGGTCTCCATGGCAACCAGGGAGCAGGCCCAGCTTGGAGCTGCCCACAGGCCGGGCTTGCTCTCCTGCTCCCAGATCCCCATGGCGACTGAGGAGCAGGCCCAGCTGGGGGCTGCCCGCAGGCCAGGCTTTCCTGCTCCCATTTCAGGCCCAGCTTGGGGCTGCCTGCAGGCCAGGCTTGCTTTCCTGCTCCCGGATCACCATGGCGACCAGGGAGAAGGCGCAGCTGGGGGCTGCCCGCAGGCCGGGCTTGCTTTCCTGCTCCCGGATCAAGCGCAGCTGGGGGCTGCCTACAGGCTGCACTTTTCTACTTACCAATGGCCGGATCACCACAGCGACCCAGGGCCCAGAAGCACTTTCCTGCTCTCCAATAGTCATAGGGTCCCGGCTGGGGGCGGAGCTTAGCAGTGCAGGGCTCAGGCGGCTGGGGGTCCTGGCTGGGGCCTCAGGTGGCACACAGGGGTCCCGGCTGGGGGCGGGGCTTATACCCCGCTGCCCAAGGCTGCACATGGGGCCCGGATGGCAGCTCGCGCTGTCCCGCCCTGCCTGTAGTATAGGATAGAGGCCTGGTGCATGGGTGGGGGCCAGCTGGTTTGCCCTGAAAGGTATCCCAGATCAGGGTGGGGGTCCCGCTTGGGTGCCTGGCCAGCCTGGATGACGGGCTGATGGCTGCTTGCAGCTGGTCACACCCCCTTCAGGGTGGGGGTCCCCACTGGGGTGCCTGGCCAGTCTGGGTGAGGGCCTGAGAGCCGTTTTCAGGCTGGAGGGCAACTTAAGCTCCCAGCCTCTCCTTTTTTTCTTTTCTTTTTTTATTCTGGGATTTATTTACCTTCTATAGCTGTCACTGGAGCTGAGAGCCGGCTCCAGCTCTGAGGGCTGAAAGCAGTTTTCTGGGTCTGTTTGGCTTCTATAATTGAAACTCTGTTGCCATCACTGCAGCTCTAAGCTTCTGAGGCCGAAGCTGGCTGAAAGCAGGTCTCTGGAGCTTGTTTAACTTCTATAATTGAAACATTGTTTCTTAGAGTGTAGCTTAGAGCAGGCCGGCAGGCCGGGAACATTGGCTTCTTCCGTCACTGGAGCAAACAAGCCTCCTGTTCACTTCAGCTGCGTGGCTGCTGGCCGCCATCTTGGTTGGCAGTTAATTTGCATATCCTGCTGATTAGCCAATGGGAAGGGTGTCGGGGTTGTGGTCAATTTGCATGTTTCTCTTTTATTAGATAGGACTAGTGGCCCAGGGCACAAAATTTGTGCATGGGGGGGGGGTGTCCCTCAGCCCAGCCTGCACCCTCTCCAATCTGGGACCCTCAGGGGATGTCCAACTGCCAGTTTAGGCCCAATCCCACTAAACCAGCAGTCGGACATCCCTCTTGCAATCTAGGAACACTGGCTCTTAACTGCTCACCTGCCTGCCTGCCTGATCGTCCCTAACCACTCTGCATGCTGGCCTGATCACCCCCAACTGCCCTCCCCTCCTGGCCTGATCACCCCTAACCACCTCTGCCTTGGCCCCGCCACCATGGCTTTGTCCGGAAGGTTGTCTGGAAGGTCTCCCAGTCTAATTAGCATATTACCCCTTTATTAGCATAGAAGAGATGTGTGTGTGTGTCTGTGTGTGTGTGTGTGTGTGTTATAATTATTTTATCTATTGCTTAAGTTAAAAGTCACTTTAGGTAGGTAGGTTGCCATAACAGAAACCTAAATATAGACATTCAGTTAAGGAAATGGATACCAATCATAACAGTGCAAACAAATGTAAATAAACAGATGGTTTTTAAATGTGGATAAGGAAAGAAGAAACCATATCTTTTAAACTAAGAAATATTAAAACCATTCTTTGGCTAAAGTTTTTGTTTTTGTTTTTACAACATTAGAATGATTTGGATTCCTTTTCCATGTTGTTTTCAGTTCCAGATACCTTACCTTTTTCTTACCTCATCTCTTTCCTGTTCTTCCCCTCCCTCTCCAACCCACAACAGTGAGTAGCTTTGTCCCCACTGAGAGCACTAGGATAACAGTTTACATGCACTCAACATTTTTATTGATGTTATGACATATATTGGTATCATGGGATTGGACAAAGTGACATCCCATACACAACTCACAACAGTAAGAATGACTAAAATCTTATCAATTCAACATTACATTTTTACAATATTTAATCAGTTCAGTTACTCCAATCACCAATTTAAATCTCATAATAAGAAGCTGAAACTATCCTAAAGAAAGACAAATGGAGAAAGCTCTGGGTGCTTGTCTACAAATGCTTAATTTAGTAATTTTAACTTATATTTGTGAAGTTTCAAATCAATGCTTAATTATCACTTGCAACTATCTGAGTGAGAGAATCTTAGCATCTTGACAATAGAAAATATTATAAATGCCCTCACCAAAGCTCTGCATTAATACACTAAGCATTAGGTAAATATTAGTACATAAAATTTAAAGACAAAATGCAGCACATGATGTTTCAGAACAATCAATATATGTGTGTTGTCTGTAAACATGGAACCAGGGATGATAAGATGATGCAGTACAAAAAATTTAAAGTGTTTGAGATACCTAATGCAGACTTCAGCCATTCAAGATCATATCACTATGAAAAGACTTCTTTCTCCATGTGGATTTTTGTGTACAATTTTAAAGTCCCCTCAGAATAACAATTTATTATGTATATGGTGCAGAATATAGTCCTCAAACTTTCTTGGAGGTGGCAGTGTTTCATAAACAATCTATACATCATTGAAAAAGAAAACACTGTCAATGAAAGCCAACAAAAGGTTGGTAAGACATTGGGTTGTTCTGATGGAATCTTGGTGGCACAAATAACAAGAAAGATATAAAGCAGGCACTACTTTTCATAATTCCTGTGAACCCAGAAAAAAATTACCAAGGAAAATGTTATGGCAATTAAAATAAAATTAGAGCGAGCTTAATTTAACACCTTTGAAAACATTCTTTCTTGGTTTTCAACTTTCCTGGATTCCTTCCAACCTTTGGAGTGTTTTAATACATTGTTTGCTGGTAGTTTTTATCGCGCACTAACAGGTGGCTCTACTTCTTACAGTCAACGTAAAATGTATAAATACGTTTCCCGCATAGTTAAACAATGCCACTTGTGCCCTAACCGGTTTGGCTCAGTGGATAGAGTGTCAGTCTTCGGACTCAAGAGTCCGGTCAAGGGCATGTACCTTGGTTGTGGGCACGTCCCCAGTAGGGAGTGTGTAGGAGGCAGCTGATCGATGTTTCTCTCTCATCGATGTTTCTAACTCTCTATCCCTCTCCCTTCCTCTCTGTAAAAATCAATAAAATATATTTTTTAAAAAATAAACAACACCACTTGTGAGGTTATAAACTGGAATACTGGAATATGTTATGGCTACAAAACAGAAAATATAATCCACTAAACTAAAAACTAAAGCAAATGAATCTAGGCTGTATTTGTATTCAATAGCTTGTTGCCTTTTTCCAATAGTCCTTACTAACCCACACTTGTTAGACATATCAAAGAGTGGCATTCTAAATAAGTAAATAAGTAAAACCTAATCCTAAAAAGGGCATTTTCCAGACTTATAATAGTCAATGCCAAAGGTCAGTTTACAAGCTGATTTTGATTCCTATTTTGCTCTCAAATGACATTTTTTTGAATATCAAGAAAAATGGTAGTATCTGAGCACCAAGAAAAATGGTAGATTCACACATGTCTAGGGAGAAAGGTAGAAATAGTAAGTAAGTTAGCTTGTCTCTCTTAAGAATAATAATTTCTCAGATCTCTAACCCTAATAAACATTAACTCACCAGGACGCACATCATTGTGCACTCATCAAAGGAGGCTTAGGTATCTAAACAAAACAGAAAAAGAACACCTAATCCAGGATCCACAATTTAGATTTTCACAATGCCAAGTATAGAGTGTTTGTCTAACGTCTAATATTGTCTAGACGTAGACATTGTCATTGTTTAGCTGAACCATTACTTAATGTCAATTGTAAAAATGGTAACTCTGGCATGACTTCCTCTAGAACAGTGGTTCTCAACCTTCCTAATGCCACGACCCTTTAATACAGTTCCTCATGTTGTGGTGACCCCAACCATAAAATTATTTTCATTGCTACTTCATATCTGTAATTTTGCTACTGTTATGAATGATAATGTAAATATCTGATATGCAGGATGTATTTTCATTGTTGCAAATTGAACATAATTAAAGCATAGTGATTAATCACAAAAACAATATGTAATTATATATGTGTTTTCCGATGGTCTTAGGCGACCCCTGTGAAAGGGTCGTTCAACCCCCAAAGGGGTTGTGACCCACAGGTTGAGAACCGCTGCTCTAGAACTTGGCTTCCTTTGATACATGTCAAATCTGTGGGATGTTCCCTTAACTACCCTTCCCTTCTCAACTGATGTCTGATATTTAGAACTAATCACATTTTTAAACTACCCTATTCCAAACTAATCCTGATATACGCACACATAGACACACACATGCATGCACACAAAACATACATTTACATATAATCCAACCAACCACAAAGGTTATTGTAATGCCTTGTGATATTGTTAACTGAGATTTTCAAGCTGACTTCATTTCAATATAGTCCTTTCAAATTGCATTCACTATCAAAATTTTGCATTCCCCAAAAAATAGAGGACGTGAGCTGTAAAACATCATAAATATCATAAGATATTTTCATTGTATGAGAGCAAAGAAGAGATGACCATTGCATTAAAAGAAAACCAAACAAAATGTCACAAATTAAGTCAAATCAATGCTATTTTCCCATTTCTTCTTCTTTCATTCCTTTAATTAAAAAAAGACCAATTGCTAGGTGGCTCGGTTGATTAGAGCATCATCCTGTACACCAAAACCAGGTTTGATCCCTGGTCAAGGCACATACCTAGTTGTGGGAACCTGGTCAGAGCATCTATGAGAGACAATCAATCGATGTTTCTCTCACATCAATGTCTCTCTCTCTCTCTCTCTCTCTCTCTCTCTCTCGTTGGTAAACATATCCTCAGTTGAGGATTTAAAAAAAGATCACTGGTCATTTCACCTTTCTATTTCCTCTTCATGATATACACAAGCTTTCACATCTTTGGCATGACATCAAAAACAAAACACAACATTAGCATTTATATTGAGTGTCATTTGCATATGAACCAGTTGGGCCACACAATTTCCAAGTTGATAATTATACATAGTATTTTCTCAATCTACATACAGAAAAGAGAAACACCAAAATTCTATACTTCCCCATTCACATATTATATTATTAATGAGAAATATATAACTCTGTAAAATGCAGCAGGTTTTTATGGGTATCTGGAACTTACAGATTTAACATTGCCTTGAGGAAAACTGAATAAGGCATTTGGAGCATTCTTTATAGGATATTATTAATGCCATTTAATAAAACATTTAAGATTTTTTCAAAATAAACCTGAGCTTTAAATGCCTAAATCTAAAAGATCTGGAAGAAAAAGTCAAATGATGCAAGAAACAATCTAATGAGCAGAAAGAGATTTAGAGTAAAATGTTTTTCTTCCATAGGACTTTTTGCACGGCATTTTTAACATCCTTATTTCTTAGAGAGTAGATTAGAGGGTTCAGCATAGGTGTGAACAAAATGTAACATACTGAAGCCACTTTACGAAGTTCGGGATTGTTTGGAGGTGTGAGATAGACAAAGGAGACAGTCCCGTAGAGCAAACTTACAACCCCCAGGTGAGAGCTGCAAGTTGAGAAGGCTTTCTTCCTCCCTTCGCTGGAGCGGATCTTCAAGACAGTGCTTACGATATACATGTAAGACACTACAATAACAACTATTGTGGGCAAAATAATGATGACAGCTAAACTAAGTGACACCATCTTATTCAAAAAGGTATTAGAACAGGAGATCTTCTCAATTGGGTTTGAATCACAGTAGAAGTGATCAATGACTCGGGAGGCACAGAAAGACATTGAGAATGTCACGCTAATTTGAAGGATGGAACTGACCCAGCCACAGAGATAGGAACCAGCCACCAGCTGTATACAGAGGCTTCTTGACATGCGGACAGTATAGAGAAGTGGATTGCAGATGGCAATAAAACGGTCATAGGCCATGGCTGCCAGGACAAAGGCCTCTGTTACCATGAAAAGTGCATAAAGAAACAACTGAGCCACACAACCTGCAAAGGATATGGTCTTTTTCTGAGATAGGATGTTGACCATGGCTTTGGGTACAATAACAGTGCAGTAGGAGAGATCGATGACAGAGAGGTTGCCCAGGAAGAAATACATTGGTGTGTTCAGCCGGGGATCAGTCACAATGATGCCAATCATGCTGAGGTTCCCCAGGAGGACCAGCCCATAAACAATCAGGAATAGGAGGAAGAGAAGACTGTGGAACTCTGGTTGGACCCTGATGCCTACAAGAATGAAGTCGGTCACTTCTGAGTGGTTGTCTCCTCTCTTGTCACCCATGGCAAATTTCTGCTCAAAGGTATAAGAGAAAATCAACAAAGCTTCCACTCTTGCTCTATGATCACAATGCTTCATGTTAAAAAAATAGTTTATAGTTTACATAATACTTTCATATCCATTATCTCCATTAAGTTCCATTAAGTTTCTACACATGCACAAGGTAAATGAGACATGTTTTGACTTGCATAAGGCAGCACAACTAGTTAAAAAGGAATTGGACTGAAGGAGAAACATTTCGTATTTAAGTCTAATGTTGATTTCAACACAACATAGTCTGATACTGCTTTATATCTCTCTATCTCATCATATGAGATGGTTTGTGAGATGGCATTTGTGATTTCAAAATATTATAGTTTGATAAACTTATACTAAGAAAAAGGCACTGCCTTAAATTTAATTTATCATTTAATATTTATTTTTCTGTCATAATAAAATAAATGAAGGAAAGGGAAGCTAAAAGTACATTATAAGATAATATGAAGTTTCTACCAAAAAGAACTCTTACAATTGCAAGTAATTTACTAAAGAGAAATTGTCTTATTTAGATACTTTTTTGAAAATGAAATCAGTCTTCAATTTCTGTAACTAATCTATTTTTATTAAATTGCAAAAGTAAAATATGAGTGATATCTTTATATATAAAACATCTATCAATATAAACCCTAATATGCAAATTGACTGAACGGCCGAACGACTGGTCGCTATGATGCGCACTGACCACCAGGGGGCAGACACTCAATGCAGGAGCTGTCCCCAGCCTGCAGGCCCTGACCAGCAGTGGCAGCAGGGGGGGGGGGCTGGTGAGCAGGCAGCACCAGGCCAAGGCCTGATCACCCCTCCAGTCACCCCACGGATCGACCCTGTTCGCTGGCCACCCTGACCGCTGGCCAGGCCTAGGGACCCTACCCATGCACAAATTTTGTGCATTGAGTCTCTAGTATAATATATATATATATATATATATATAAAATCTTAGAGAGAGAAAGGAAAAGAGAGAGAGAGAGAGAGAGAGAGAGAGAGAGAGAGAAACATCAATCAATTGCCTCCCACCCACACCCCAACCTGATCAAACCTGAAACCTGGATATGCGCCCTGAACAAGAACTGAATCAGCCACCTTTTGATGTATAGGATAATGCTCTAACCAACTGAACCACACCATCCATGGCTATATTCATATTATTTTATCTTGTGAAGTTTTTTGATCCTGTCAAAAAATTCATGTCATTTTAAACTTTTCTAAACATGAGAAAAAAATTAGAAGCTTCACAGTAAGGAACTGATAAAAAAAAATGTTGACTATGTAAAAGAATATATTAGATTTACTGAACTCTTAACCTGATAGTTAGAGCTCAGTAGTATTAAGAGTATTGATTTCCTAGAAGCATCCGAATTAACCTATTTGGATCTGGGTGACCTGTTGAGCAACCAAACACCTTTACTTACTCTGGAAGATTTCCAAATTTTTCTGTGAAACAACAGACTTATTACCAATTAAGTTTTTTGGCAATTAAGGATAATCTTACACATCTTTTCTTCTTTTGTTACATTTAAACTAAGTGGCATTTATCCTTCCAAGGAGTGGTTTGGACAATAAAAACCAGCAAGTTATCCACAAAATGTCCTTACCAAAATTAAAATGAATGATATAGTAATAATCAAATTAGAAAGTATGCAGAGTTTCTCTTTGACTCTTCAACCTCCCTCAATTTTAAGAGGTTTACATGATTTTTTTGTTTGTTTTACTATGGTCTACAAAAATCTTTCAGATGCCAAAGTCTTCATGACCTTATTTGCATCTTTCATTTGTTGCTTCTCCCAACAACTTCCTCAAAAAAGGACATAAAATTAATTCATGTAAATTTGAATCAAGAGGATAAATGATTAAACAAAATAATATTATTATTCTGTCTTCATCCCCACTCTACCATATATTTTAAATCCATTTAAATAATTGTATATTAATTTTATTTTATTAGGGATGGGGAAATTAATTAAGTATATAGGTTAACATACATGAAGATGATTTTATTGTATTCTGGAACTAACAGAATGAAGCTTTTTAGTGCAGTTTCAAGCATCAGTCATCATGTGTTGGTTGGAATTTGATAAAGAGAACTGTTAAAAAAGACTAGGAAGCACTCTTAAGACATACTAAAATCATTTCACACATAACTCTTCTTTCTTCAAAGAGTCACAGGATTAATAGAACTTATCCTTTATTCTTATTTGAAAAGGAGGAGGAGGAAGAGAAGAGAAAGAAGAGGGAAAAGGAGACGGAGAAAGGGAAGAGATTTAAGTTCTTAAACCAAATCAAATACTACTTTTTGATGTTGTTTTAATGAAGGTAGCATTAATATTTCAAGGATAACCTAACTTAGAGTAATAGAATATAGTAGAATAATATTGTTTATATTGCTTTCATATAAAAATTTTAAAATATGAACTATGAAAATGTTAACCTTCATTCACAAAAGAATTATAAAGAATCAATATTAGGTATAAAAAAATCAAAATAGAGATAGGAAGATTTTTATGATTGTGAGATCTTCAAAGCAGTAGAACAAGGAAGATAAAACAAGGTAATAGAATTCACATTATTAGGACTATGTTTTAAACATTATCATATTTCTATCCTGTAATTTAGCCTTGATCTTCCTTTAAGCAATGAACTGTAGATTATTAAGGTTTATTCTCAACTTGATCATCTTTAATTTAAGATAGCACATTTTGAAACTCAAAATATTTTTAAACATATAGAAAATGTTCTTGGCTGTCTTGTGTGACTATTTTATAATTATTCTTACCTGAATTTATATTTCCTGTAAATGTTTTCATTTGAAACGGCAGAGATCCAAATTCTTTTTATCTCACTCTGGGAAAGAAGATGTATTTGAAAAATAAAAATGATCAATGACAATGTCAAAATTAAACATCTCAATCTCAGTAAAGTAACAACTCTTTTAAGAAGGACATGGCCATGCTCTTCTTATGGGCATTGCCGACAGGTGCATTACCTATGATTAAAGTTCGCTCTTTCTTTAATATAATTTTGTTTGAAAACCTGATATATCTGTCTTCCTGAACACAGAGTGAAGATGATAGACTAGAATCTCTTTATTTCTCTTAGCAATTTATGGGTATTTCTCTTCCAAAATTGAAATAAATGCCAATGAATCTATGAAATCAAACTGCATGCAAGTCTCTTGCCTCCATGCTGACATGTTTCACAGGACATAAAATGAATGGGAGCAAAGTGGAAATTTAAGACAAACAACACAGCTTCCTGATCCCTGGTGACATACAAAAATAGTAGCAGCCACATTGCATGGTAGGAGCAGCTTTTTTCAATCCCATGAAACTATTTCAGAGAATTGCAGCATAAAGTTTTTCAGTATTTTGGAGGAAGAAGTCCCTCTGAGAAAGGACTGAAAAATAAGCCAATCAGAATTTCATAACCAGGGCCAAACTTTAGGGCCATGACTTCTTCACTTGTGGAATACTCTTGGGACAATCAAAGTTGTTTTGTACAAGACACCCTATTAGAAAGTTTCTTATGTTAAGCTAAAGTGTGCTTGTTTGTAACTTCGATCTACCTTCAAGTCCTACTCTTTCTTCTCCTTCAACTTACACTCAGACTCAGCATACTACTCCCATTGCCTGAATAAACCTCAAAGTTTTATGACTCCCTACCATTACTCATGCCTTCTTTATTGACCAATCTTTCCTGCCCCTTTATTTCACTGTGTACTGAAATTACTTATTAACTAGAGGCCCGGTGCATGAAATTTGTGCACGGGTAGGATCCTTAAGTCTGGACAGCAATTAGGGCCTATCTGTGAGGTGGCCAGCAGGATGATCAGGGGGTCCCCGCTGGCACTTGCCTTGGCTGGCCTGGGGCCTGTGAGCTGGGGGCAGCTCCTGTGTTGAGCGTCTTTCTCCTGGTGGTCAGTGCGCATCATAGCAACCGGTTGTTCCACTGGTCATTCCGCTGTTCTGTAGATTTGCATATTAGGCTTTTATTATATAGGATACTCTCATAAATACCTCTAAATTCTTCCCTCCATATGTTCATTTACCACCATAACTTAAGATATAAATGTTTGCATACAGAATTTAAAACCCAGTTGCCCATTTGGATGTCCTATTAGCTTATTAATCAAACTCATGCCAATCCCTCTTTCAATCCTGGCATAATGGCATAGAAATGACTATGAAAGAGAGGAAGAAGCATGAAAAATAATTTTTTCCCTCAAAGTAATGGGTTTTCATCAATATAAGGCATTATAGTGACAGGATGAGCATTGAGGAAATCATTGAAACAATTTAAATTGCATAAAGTAAAACCAATAAATCATCTTGATTGAAATCCTAGTGGTGAGACTAATAAACTTGTACAAAAGATGATCCTATGTTACTCTTATGTGCTTACTCTCCCAACTATCAAGCACATAGCCCCTCCCCACCCTGTTCTCTGCTTCCCTCTTGACCAACACACATACACACACAATCTGCATTGGCTAATGGTGACAACTTTTAATGAGCTCCTATCCTGGTTATCAAATTTCTATAAGTAATGACACTGCATTTTTATTACCTAAGAAAATATTTTTAGTCTGGTAGTTCAAATCATCCTCAGATTTATTCCTTTTTTCTTTATTTCACTGCTACAGTGGTAATCCAAATTTGGAACCTCCTCACCTCAACATAAATGTGATTTTTAAAAGTCCTATATGGCCCTAACTGGTTTGGCTCAGTGGATAGAGCATAGCCCGAGGACTGAAGGGTCCCAGATTCGATTCCAGTCAAGGGCATGTACCTTGGTTGCAGATGTGATCCCCAGTAGGGGGCGTGCAAGAAGCAACTGATCAGTGTTTCTCTCTGGATGTTTCTAAGTCTCTAACCTCTCCCTTCCTCTCTGTAAATAAATCAATAAAAAGGTATTTTTTAAAAAGTCATATATGATTATCTTGTTCTTCTCAGCATTCATATATTTTTAAGCTTCCATATTTGTCTTTGTAAAACACTATTTGAATCATGTCCCTACTTTTGTAAGAGATTTTGTTCGTTCCAATGTCCTATTTAGCAAAATGAGCTTTCTATTACTCTCCAAATTGTAACTTTATGAAATCAGATGGGATGACCCACTTTGCATCCATTTATCTTGCTCAATCTGAACTTAGCACCCTGTTCAAATTATCCCAAAACCTCTCTCCTTGAGTCTAGTTCTAAATGCTACCAACATCTAAGATTCCCTTAATATCTCCCAAAAATATAGCATTGTCTGCTACAGTAATCAACTTTAGTACTTCTCCATATTCTTTTTAAATAATGATTCCCATATATTGTAGCACCTAGTTATATCTTGATTATTTCATGCATATTATTTTACATTTCCAACTGCATTTTCAGCTACATTAAGAAGGAATGTATTGCTCAGCAAGATTCAAATATAGCACTTACCACAATTTGGAGTGCATCATAGATGGTCATTTTTTTTAACTTATTAAATTTATTTGTATTTTCTTTTTCTAAAAAGATTTTCAGGTAACTTATAACAATAGTAGTGACAAAATAATGTATTAAATCTATTGAAAACAATTTGTGTCAAGCATTTTCCTAAGCACTTTTATATAAACTGGATATTTTAATCCCCAAAACAATTTTATCTACTAGTCTTAAACTCTTATATATTATTTTTATTATTGAGGAGATGATAGAACTGCGGTGAAGAGAAATTTAATATGAAGGGGCGGAGCTCAAATGCTAATCCAGGAATTCTACCTTCAGAAACAACGCTCTTAACCACTAAGCAACTGTATTATAGTTCTATTCAGCAAAATTAAAATGACAAGATCTCACAAAAACAGTGAAAGTACAAACTTTATATGGCTAGCTAGAATATTTTCTATAATTTAGCTTCAAGTACCCTCTTTTAAGGTATGGCAAATCAGAGCTGAATAGAAAAGCCAAATAACAATAATAATAATAACCAAATAACAGAATGAATAGCATTTACTAAAATGTAAAAGAAATACAGTACAGTCAGTACTGTTCTATACTGCATTTAATATTGAAATCTGATGTGACAAAAGACCCAGAGTTGTCAATATAAAATACAAAATGGAGACTTTGAAACCACTGTCTCGGACACACAGAAGTTCATGAAATGTTTGTGATTAAAAATCCCAAAATTATGTTGACAGTATGCAGCTTGACCCACCCACTCTTGAAGTAAAAGGCTAATGAAATCTTATTAAAATATGATAAAAATAAGTGCAAAGAATAAATAGATAAAAATTGAATTTAAACCCTACTATGTTGTATAATTTCTCTTAAATTGAGAATAACATTTATACAGGTTTATGCAGAAACAGTATTGTTAATAGTAGACATCTCTGAAAAATAAGCACACATGCATCCATTTTAGTGGTTAGTTCTATTTTTATTTTTTAATTAAATGTATGACGGTGACGTTGTTTAATAAATTATATAGGTTTCAAGTGTACAATTCTTTGATACATCATCTGTTTACTGCATTGTGTGCCTATCACTCAAAGTCAAATCTTTTTTTTAAAATCTTTATTGTTCAGATTATTACAGTTGTTCCTCTTTTTTTTCACCCCATAGCTCCCCTCCACCCTGTTCCCACCCCACCCTCTGCCCTTACCCCCCCACTGTCCTCATCCATAGGTGTACGATTTCTGTCCAGTCTCTTCCCACACCCCCACACCCCTTTCCCTCCAAAAGAATAGTCAGTCCACTCCCTTTCTATGCCCCTGATTCTATTATAATCACCAGTTTATTCTGTTCATCAGATTATTTATTCACTTGATTTTTAGATTCACTTGTTGATAGATGTGCATTTGTTGTTCATAATTTGTATCTTTACCTTTTTCTTCTTCTTTCTCTTCTTAAAGGATACCTTTCAGTATTTCATATAATACTGGTTTGGTGGTGATGTACTTCTTTAGCTTTTTCTTATCTGTGAAACTTTTTATCTGACCTTCAATTCTGAATGATAGCTTTGCTGGATAAAGTAATCTTGGTTGTAGGTTCTTGGTATTCCTCACTTTGAATATTTCTTGCCACTCCCTTCTGGCCTGCATAGTTTCTGTTGAGAAATCAGCCGATAGTCGTATGGGTACTCCCTTGTAGGTAACTGACTGTTTTTCTCTTGCTGCTTTTAAAATTCTCTCTTTGTCTTTTGCTCTTGGCATTTTAATTATGATGTGTCTTGGTGTGGTCCTCTTTGGATTCCTTTTGTTTGGGGTTCTCTGTGCTTCCTGGACTGGTAAGTCTATTTCTTTCACCAGGTAGGGGAAGTTTTCTGTCATTATTTCTTCAAATAGGTTTTCAATATCTTGCTCTCTCTCTTCTTCTGGCACCACCATAATTCGGATGTTGGTACACTTGAAGTTGTCCCAGAGGCTCCTTACACTATCTTCATATTTTTGGATTCTTTTTGCTTCTTCGTATTTCAAAACTTGACTTGATTCTTGCGATCCTCTAGTCTGCTGTTGGAACTCTGTATAATATTCTTTATTTCAGTCAGTGTATGCTTAATTTCTAGTTGGTCCTTTTTCATATCCTCAAGGGTCTCACTGTATTTCTTGAGGGTCTCACTAAGTTTATCGGCAGTTTCTAGAAAATTCTTGAAAAACCTTATAAGTGTGGTTTTGAACTCTATATCCAGTAGTTTGCTTTCCTCCATTTCTGTCATTTGTGACCTGTTTCTTTGTCTCCACATTTTTTATGCTTCCCTGTGTTGATAGAGTGGCTTTCTGTGCTAGGTGTCCTATAGGGCCCAGTGGCTCAGCCTCTCCAATTACCTGGGGTGGACACTCTTGGTGCACCCCTTTGTGGGCTTTGTGCACAGTCTTGTTGTAGTTAAGCCTTGATTGTTGTAGATATCACTGGGAGGAATTGACCTCCAGGCCAATTGGCTGTGAGAATCAGCTGTGTCTACAGTGGGAGAACTTCTGTGCTGGAGACACCCTTCTGGGGCAAGACTTGCTTCAGTGGGGCTTTGGTGCTCACTGAGTCTGCCCCCTGAGTGTGTCCCTTATGGATCTGAGGAGTTGTAATCTGGATGGTCCCACTCTGACCACTGGGTACACTGGCTCTTGGATCTCTAAGGAGGTGCTAATTTAGCCTCTGCCTGAGGCTACCCAGCAGGAGCTATGGAGAGATCTGCAGATTCCTCTTCTTTGTTTGGGGTTTGGAGGTGCCTACATGAGGCCCAGCTGTGAAGCTATGCAAGCTGCTGTGGGGTCTTGGGCCTTCTTTTGGATGTTCTGGGTCTCTCTGACCCAGCTGCAGTTTGTTAGGTAATTTTCAGATTGCAAAGGGCCAGGCCTTTCATATGCAAAAGCCTCTGTGCACAGCTTGGGTGGGGTGGGGTCTCAGGGAATCAACAGGGCAGAACAAGCAGCTATGGTTGCTCCTCAGTCCTACCTTAAGAGCCCCTGTGTCTCAGTGTCCCGGTAATCATTGCAAGCGCCTCTGAGAGAAAGCCGCCTTCGAGTTCCGACCGATGCCAGACAGTCCAGTTTCTCCCCGTATGAGTCTGGGTCCCCAGAGACTCACCCGGAACTGGAGTTCAGAGCAGTCGGGAGCTTGAGACTTCCCCCCAATTGAAAAAGACAACCGTGTCCTCAGTTGCCAGCCCTTTCTGCGTGCACCTCCGTACTTCTGTACTTTACTTCCACACCTCCTCTGAGTCTCAGTGTGCTTTTCTCTTTCCTTCTAGTTGTAGAATTTCCACTCAGCCAGCCTTCCTGTGGATCTGGATGATGTCCATTTTGTCTTTTAGTTGTATTTTTGAAGTAGTTGTGCGAGGCAGCAATTTCCGGTGTTTACCTATGCCGCCATCTTGGTTTCTCTTAAAGTCAAATCTTCTGAGGTAATATTCATTTTATGTTTTGACTAGGAAAAGCATTTACATAAGATACTATTCATTTAATAGTGTAGCAATTAAAGCATTAATTATTTTAAAAATCTAATGAAAGTTGTAGACTTAGACCATCCTTGGGAGATTTTTCTATTATCCTACCTAATAATAGACAAACATGGCAATTGATGGTAACTTCGCTACGCCTCCCATTGGCTAATCAGCATGATATACAAATTAACCGCCAACAAAGATGTCGGCTAATTTGCATACTGCAGGCAGGGCGGGCCAGCGCGAGCTGCCATCCGGGCCCCCTGTGAGCCACCTAAGCCCCTCCCCCAGCTGGGACCCCCATGTGTGGCCCTAGGTGGCCGAGACCCCCATGTGCGGCCCTGGGAGGCGGGACCCCCATGTGCGGCCCTGGCCAGGCAGGACCCCTGTGTGCGGCCCTGGGCGGGCAGGACCCCTGTGTGCGGCCCTGGGCAGTCGGGACTCCCATGTACGACCCTGGGTGGGTGGGACCCCCGTGTGCGGTCCTGGGCTGCGGGGCTTGGTGGCGCGATCAGCCCGAGGAAGCCCTATTCTTGCAGAGGCTGCTGGGGGCCCGATCAGAGACACAAACATGCAGGCCCAGCACCCAGAAGCCCCAAGCCCCGCCATCACGGTGCTGGGGCTGCTGGGGGGATCAGAGACACAATCCTGCAGGCCCAGCACCCAGCAGCCCCAAGGCCCACCACCTTGGTGCTGGGGCCTGATTGAAGACACAGATCTGCAGCCCCAGCACCCAGCAGCCCCAAGCCCTGCCACTGTGGTGCTGGGGCTGCTGGAGGCCGGATGAGAGACACAACACACAGGAGGGCCCGGCACCCAGCAGACCCAAGCCCTGCCACCATGGCGCTGGGGCTGCTGGGGGCCGGATCAGAGGCACAAACCCTGCAAGCCCTGCACAGGATGGGTGCTCTGCTCCAGGTGAAGTGCTTTCCCTCCAACCCAGCTCTCCCTGGGAGTCCGGCATGGAGGGCGCTCTCCTTGAGAACCCAGAAATCCGCCTCTGGGGCGACTGCGCAGCAGCCACGCCTGGCGAGCCACGGAGAGGGTGACCTACCCATGCGGATGTGTACGCTGGTGGAGGCCACACAGCTGTCATAGTTGAAGTCATCCTTGATGTAGGAGTGGCGGTAGTGAGAATCAGAGTGGGCCAGGTTGGCAATGGAACCCCAGCTCCCCACCGAATGACTAGAGCACACAGTCCTCAGTCACTTCCTGAGCAGCAGTCAGCCCCAACCAGGGATCAACCCGAAACCTAAGTAGGTGCCCTGGCAGAATGGAACCCAAACCTTTGCTGTAGCAGAGGAGCTCCGACTCACAGCAGGGGCCAGGGCAGCTGGCGAGTGCAGCAGCAGTGGCAGGAGCCTGCGTGGCAGCACTAAGGAGCAGCAAGCTGAGCAGTAGGAAGCAGTAAGCAGGTGGGTGGTAAGGAGGGAGGGGTCCCGGACTGCGATAGGGCACAGGCCGGCCTAAGGGATCCCCCACCCATCCCCAGTGCACGAAATTTCATGCACAGGGCCTCTAGTCTATATAATAAAAGCCTAAGCGACCATTACGGCAGAACGACCAGAACAACCAGTTGCTATGATGTGCACTGACCACCAGGGGGCAGGCGCTCAACACAGGAGCTGCCCCCTGGTGGTCAGTGTGCTCCCATAGGGGAAGCGCCGCTCAGGCAGAAGCTGGGTTCATGGCTGGCAAGTGCAGTGGCGGTGGCGGGAGCCTCTCCTGCCTCTGTGGGAGCGTTAAGGTGCAGCTAGCTGGGCAGTAAGGAGTGAGGGGTCCTGGACTATGAGAGGGTGCAGGCTGGGCTGAGGGACCCCCCCCCACCCCCCAGTGCACAAATTTCATGCACCAGACCTCTAGTATTATCTATAAATGCAGACCTAGAGATTAAAAGAAAGAAACTTCTTAATTTAATCTGCATAATTTTTAAAATAAGAAAAATAGCAAATTTTAGAAACTATCTTAGGAACTGATGGTTTTGAGTTTTTTATTGTGAATAAAAGATAATTTTACTCTTTGAATCTCAGAACTATTATCCGCATTGAATGAATCCTTTACAAGTAATATCAGAAGTGGCTAAATAAACAATCTTGTAATATATTCATTAAGTAATTTTGGTGCCAGCAGAGATTGTACAGGAACTTTTTCAGTTTCAGAAGTTGGAGGAGATGAGCTAACAGAGGAAAAGTCACTTAATGCCTGCATGATAGTCTACAAATCACTGTGATATTTGAGTTGGAACTATACAGACTGAAGAAGCATGCCTCCCAATCACCAGCACTTAACTTCTTGAAGTTTTCACATGTGGAACTACACCACTAAAACTTCCTTCATTATCAGGCCTACAAGTCAAACAAGCCTAGACTCTCCCCACTGGGATTTATTATACTCATGTTGTTTTCAGGCAGAGAGTAGTTTGCAATAAGAGTTAAATTTAATGAATTTCTGGGTAACTTTTGCTGCTCCATTTGGCATGGTGCCTTGCAGGCCTAGTTGAGTTTTGGTAATTTTGTGTTGTTGTCATTGTTATAATTGTCCTGTCTTAATTGCCATTATAAAAGTAGAAACAAAGAGTCAAAGACCATGATTAAGTAAACATTTTCTAGAAAAGACTTTTCTGTCTGCCAGTAACTTTTTCATGTTGAAAGCAATTAAGAAAATAGTTACACAATCTTTAAATAAATACATCAATGTTTGTTTTGAACTTAGAGAGTACTACGCCATCTTATTGATTGAGAATTTATATATAATAAACATAATAGACATATAATAAACATATATGAACATAATATTTAAGAAGAAAACAGTAAAATTTAAAGTTATCTATAAAACAAAGAAATTTTTATAACCCTTCAGAGAGAAAGAATAGATAGACTTTAAAGGAATAAGAATGATATTGCCATCTGACTTCTTAAAGGTTGCTCTGAAAAAATTAAATCAAGAGTCTTAGGACCAAATGCAAGCATGCCATAAAAATATCTCAGATACACAAAGCCTAAGAAACTTTAACACACACACACACACACGCACACACACACACACACACACACACAAGAAACTTTGAGAATTCTTGGAAGAAATATGAAGAGGCAGAGTAGCATAGTAAGTGAAAATAAGTTTAAAATCCATTAAGTAGTTGTATTAGGGTTCTCCATAGACAAAAAGAAAATCATTGTATTGATAAATGATAGAGATTATAGATAGAAAATTAGATAGATGATAGATAGATGATAGATAGATAGATAGATAGATAGATAGATAGATAGATAGATAATAGATAGATAATGAGGTTTATTATAAGGAATTGGGTCATGTGATTATGGATGGTTAGAAGTCTACCATCTGCCCTTTGAAAACTGAAGATACAGGAAAGTGATTATGTAAATTCTAGTCTGAGCCCTGGCGGGGTAGCTCAGTTGGTTAGAGCGCTGTCCTGTTATGCCAAGGTTGTGGGTTCCATCCATAGTCAGGGAACATATAAGAATCAACCACTGAAGGCATAAATAAGTAAAACAACAAATTGATCTCTCTCTCTCTCTCTCAAAATCAATCAATAAATAAAAATTTAAAACAAATTTTTAAAAATTTCAGTCTGAGGTCAAAGGCCTGAGAACTACCAATGCTGTAAATCCCAGTCCAATCAACCAAAGGACTTGTATTCAGGCATATGACCAATGGACACGGATACTAGGGGCTGAGGGCACGAGGAGAGGGGCGCAGCAAAGGGGGAGTAAGGACACATGTAATACCTTAATCAATAAAGAAAAAGAAGAAAATGGAAGTTTTAGTTAAAGCAGTCAGACAGAGGAAATTCAAACTTCTTTCATTCTATTCAGGTCTATAAGGCCCATAACACTGAGGAGGGAATCTGCTTTACTCAGGCTACCAGTTTAAATGCTAATGTCTTCCAAACACACCCTCACAGACTTACCTACAAAAAATGTTTAATCAGATATCTGAGCATCCTATAACTCATTCAAGTTATCCAATACAATTAAGCATCAAAAATCCACTCCTTGTTAACCTGGAACTCATATACATCTCTGTAAACAATATTTAATCTCCAAACAAATACAATAGCAAGGTCATAATTCCAAGCAACATGGTACAACTAGCCTTCATACAACCAAAAATACACTAATTCCTTCCCCAGAAAAGGTCAAGTCTTTAAATGATGTTTACTCTGCTCCTTGATATCCCATAACTTAAATACTATAATGTAAAATTAATAATATTTCAATCCTATGACATATGTACTTCAACATATTAAAGGTCATAGATGACAAGCCCACAACTAACATCATACTCAATGGTGAAAGGTTGAAAATTTTTCAAGACAGGAGTACCTACTGTTATTCAACATAGTATTGGAGTCCTAGCCAGAGCAATTAGTCAATCCTATATAATAAAAGCCTAACATGCTAAGTGTCCGGTCATCTGGTCGGCCCTTCAACCAATCAAAGTGTAATATGCTAATGATATGCTAAGACCACTCAACCACTTGTTATGACATGCACTGACCACCAGGGGGCAGACAGTCAACTGGTCAACCAGTCGCTATGATGTGCACTGACCACCAGGGGGCAGACGCTCTGACTAGTAGGTTAGCTTGCTGCTGGGGTCCGGCCAATCAGGACTGAGCCAGATGAGCCAGACATGCCCTGGAGCCCTCCTATGGTCCCTCCCTGGCTGGCAAACCTCCTGTGTCCCTCCCTGGCCCCAATCATGTATCGATGGGGTCCCTCAGCCTGGCCTGCACCCTCTCGCAATCTGAAACTCCTCGGGGATGTGGGAGAGCAGGTTTCGGCCCAATGGCGGAACAACTGGTCACTATGATGTGCACTGACCACCAGGGGGCAGACGCTCAATGCAGGAGTTGCCCCTTGGTGGTCAATGCACTCCCACCAGGGGAGCACCACTTAGCCAGAAGCCAGGCTCATGGCTGGCGAGTGCAGCAGTGGTGGTGGGAGCCTCTCCCTCCTCTGCAGCAGCACTAAGTATATCTGATTGATACCCACGGGGAGCAGGCCTAAGCCATCAGTCGGACATCCCCCGAGGGCTCCTGGACTGTGAGAGGGTGCAGGTCAGGCTGAGGGACAACCCCTCCCCCGAGTGCACAAATTTCATGCACCAGGCCTCTAGTAAAAAAAATAAAAGGCACCCAAATTGGAAAGGAAGAAGTAAAATTATCTCTCTTTGCAGATAACATGAGTTTATATATAGAAACCCTACAGACTCCTCCCAAAACCTGTTAGAACTAATACAATAGCATTGCAAGATACAAAATCAATATACAAAAATTAGTTGCAATTCTGTACTACCAAAAAGAGAAACTATATAAAGGACAGCTACCTAAAAAGAAATAAAGAAAACAATGCCACTTAGAATCAAAAAGAATAAAATTTTTTCCCCATTTCTTAGGTTGTCTTTTCTCTTTGTTGATGGTCTCTTTTGCTGTGCAAAATCTCCTTAGGTGCACAGAGAAGAAGAAAAAGAAGAAGAAGAAGAAGAAGAAGAAGAAGAAGAAGAAGAAGAAGAAGAAGAAGAAGAAGAAGAAGAAGAAGAAGAAGGAGGAGGAGGAGGAGGAGGAGGAGGAGGAGGAGGAGGAGGAGGAGGAGGAGGAGGAGGAGGAGGAGGAGGAGAAGAAGGAGAAGAAGGAGAAGAAGGAGAAGAGGAGAAGGAGGAGAAGGAGGAGAAGGAGAAGGAGAAGGAGAAGGAGAAGGAGAAGGAGAAGGAGAAGGAGAAGGAGAAGGAGAAGGAGAAGGAGAAGGAAAGGCCATCAACAAAATGAAAAGACAAGCTTTGGGATAGGAAAAAAAAATATTTGCAAATCATATATCAAGAACTCGTACACATCAATAGCAAAACAACAAATAACCCATTTAAAATATGGGAAAGGACTTGAAAAGACATTTCTTCAAAGAAGCTATATGGTAGGCCAACAGTACATGAAAAGCTGGCAACATCACTAGTTGTCAGAGAATGCAACTCAAAACAACAAAGAGATATCACCTCACACATGTTAGGATGGTTATCATAAGAAAAAAGATATAACATGTGCTGGTGAAGATGTGGAGAAAAGGGAACCCTTCTGAACTTTTGGTAAGAATGTAAACTGTGAAATGTATATTTTCTTTAAAATATAAATAAGGACCATACCTAAAGTTGTATATCATCTTATGGATAATATCTTTTTCATGTATTTATCAAAGTGTGAAGACACTGAATACTTTTCTTGTAAAATCCAATTCTGAACTATAATTGTTTATTGTGTAATTTAAAAAAATTATTTACAAATAACTTCAAAGATTAACATTTGTCCAGCTGAATACAGAAAATCTTTCAAGAATTGTAATTATAATGGAGAAAACATATATGAACTATATGGAGTAATTGACAAATGAAATTATTTTCTTTTGACAAAAGAAAGCAAAGAAAACAACTTTCGTCTATATGGTTTGCTTATGATTATTGATGTTTAGAAGAAACCACTTCATAACTCATGTAAGTATTTGCAAGTCTAGATTCAAAATAAGTGAGCTCTTTGATGTTTCTAGCATTTCTTTTAAAAGTATGCCCTGGTGTGCCATCAGCTTTATCATAATAATTCCTAGGTTAGCATATCTATACACAAAATCAAGACACTACATCATAATATCAAAGACCCATCAAAGGAGAATGAGTATAACCATAGGTATAACATTTTTGTTTGTTTTTATTTTAGTTTGGTGAAATGAAGGATGAATATTGCTAGGGTGTAAAAATCAAAGTCATCTTAAAATGATTCACCTTAAAATAAAATACCATGGAGGACATCCACAAGCCAGTGCCTGGTCGGAGTAGGTGGAGTGTGGGGTTTCCCAGGAAGGTAAACAAGGTGCAGTTGGAGCCTGCGGAGTGCTCTGTGTGGCTTGGGGAGTGTAGGGCGGTAAGTGCAGATCCACAGGAGCAGGGAGAAGATGGCCTGGAGTGCGCTGAGCATCAGGAATGGCTCAGAGAATGGTGAGTTCAGGCCTGAGGAGCAGCTTCCCAGAGGAAGTCCTACCTCCAGGGATCTCAGAAATTCTACTGCAGCCAGCAGAGGATACTCGGGATGAGGAACAACTGGGTGCCTGGGGTTCTAGAGGACCCTGGTCCTAGACATGTCCATAAGGAGTCTGGCTCATGCCACCTATCAAGCAAATGCCAATCCTCACAGACACCTTGGACCCTTAACTCAGAGTCACAGTGCAGTGCAGACTCTGCTCAGTGGCTCTGGTAGGTGCCAGAAACAAGTTCTGGTCCAGAGGCTGTGCAGTTGCGGGACATTTCTAGGCCAGGACAAGGGAGTGAACTTCACATGCATGGGCCGTGAATCTATAACCTTTGGGCTCAATCCATTCTGGCCTCTTGCACAGAACCCTTGGGCCAGATCAAGCTTTGCTAAGATCCAAGGCCACAGCAACCTGAACATGCTGCTCCTTTAGAAACCTCTAGGCCAGTAGGTCATATGGCTACAGGAAAAGAAAGCAAAAAATTTGCTAGTGGGTTTCTAGAGGTAATTATGAGTGATGCCACTCTCTTTCCACCCACTGACTCTTGGATCAATTAATCCTGGCTGTGGGAGAAACAACACCATACATTGGATGCTGATGGAGCATATGCAACCTTCTGGAGAACCTTGCCCCAGCCATCCAAGATACTGTCACCTATTTGGTGCTGTAACTAGGTATTCAAAAGGCCATTTCACCGTTTTATCAAACCAGCTGCTTCAGGATGATGGGAAATATGGTAAGACAGCAAATCCCATGAATATACATAGGCCTGTTGCTGCACTCCTTTTGCTGTGAAGTGAGTTTATTGATCAGAAGCAGTGCTGTGTGGAATACCATGATGGTGTACAAAGCATTCTCTTCATGAATGGTAGTTTGGGCAAAAGCATTGCATGTAAGAATGCCAATCTATATGTAGAATGTCTAGTCCAGTAAGAAGAAAATTCTACCCCTTCTATAGTGTGAACAATCCAATGTCACCACCAATCTGCCACGAGGTAGCTGGCTGATCACCTCAGGGAAAGGGACCATATTGGGGACTCAGTCTTAGTGTCTGCTGCTGCTGGCAGTTTGGGCCCTCAACAGTGACTAACGCCAGGTCAGCCTTGGTGAGTGGAAGTCCATGTTGCTGAGCCCATGCCTGACCTCTATTCCTGCCACCATGGCCATTTTGTTCATCAGCTCATTGAGCAATGACAGGGGTGGCTGGGAAAAGAGGCTAATTGGTATCCACAGAACAGGTCATGCTATCCACTTGATTATTAAAATCCTCCTTTGCTGAGGCCATCCTTTGGTGAGCAGTCACATGGGATGCAAGTATCTTCAAGTTTTTTTGCCCATTCAAAGAGGTCTATCCATATACCTCTTACCAAAATTCTCTTGTCACAAAATTTCCCATCATGTTTATTCCAAGTGCCTTATCATCCACTGAAACCATTGGCCACAGCCCATGACTCTGTATATAATTGCATGCCTGGCATTTCTCTTTCCAAGCAAAGTGAACAAACAGGTGCACTGTTTGAAGTTCTGCTCACTGGGAACTTTCCCCTCAACCACTGTCCTTCAGGGATGTCTCAGAAAGGGACTGTAGTGCAGCAGTCATTCACTTGCACCTGTAAACCAAGACCAAGTCTTTTTTCCTCTGTCCATTGATCCTAGAGAACTCCCCATGAAGCCATAGTATCGGCTTGGAGAAAAGAAGGCAGTGTATCAGGAGTGGGGGTCATGGGCATTTGGGCCACTTCTTCATGTTACTTCCTTGTGCCTTTAGGACCTGCTTAAGACTGTCACACATATGCCACTTCCATTTGATGATGGAGTGCTGCTGTGCAGGCCCAACTTTATGGCTTAGTTGCTCAGACAAAATCCAGTTCATGATGAGAATTTCAGGATGCATGGTAACCCGGAGGCCCACATCAGATGTTCCATCTCCACTAAGGCTCAGGAACAGACCATGAGCTGTCTCTCAAAAGGAGAGTAGTTATCTGCAAAGGATGCTTGCACAAGCAGCCTGGACTTGTTACAGAGCCTTCTCTTGTTCTGGGCTCGAACCAAAACTAGCAGCTTTTTTGGGCCAGAGTAACAAATCCAAATAAAGAATATGTTGTCTCCAAAATCCAAAAAGACCCATTTAGGTGTTGTGCCTCTTTTTTGGTTTTAAGAGAGACCAGATGCAATAACTTATCCTTCACCTTAGAACAGCGGTTCTCAACCTGTGGGTCGCGACCCCTTTGGCGGTCGAACGACCCTTTCACAGGGGTCACCTAAGACCATCCTGCATATCAGATATTTACATTATGATCTTAACAGTAGCAACATTACAGTTATGAAGTAGTAATGAAAATAATTTTATGGTTGGGGGTCACAACATAAGGAACTGTTTTAAAGGGCCAGAAGGTTGAGAACCACTGCCTTAGGAGGGATATCTTGATATGACCCACACCTTGGGACCCCTATCACTTTCACTAAGAGGAAAGGCCCCTGAATTTTAGCTGGATCTATTCCCCACCTTATGCCATGCAAATGTGTTACCAATAAGTCTAGAGTAGTTGCTACTTCTTTCTCACTACATCCAGTCAGCATAATGTTATCAGTGTGTTGTCTTATGAAGATAGAAAGCATTCAAGATCCCTGCAAACTAAATTATGACATAGGGTTGGAGAGTTGATAATACTCCTGAGGAAAGAAAGTTTTGAAAATGTATTGTTTGCCTTTGCAAATGAAAGCAAACTGCCCCTGGTAGTCTTTCCTAAGAGGTATAAAGAAAAACTGCATTTGACTGACATGAATATTTTTTTAATAAGCTAACTACATGGTCCAGCTGTGCTACTTGGCTCTTCTGGTCTAGTAAATCAAATGGTACTACAACTTTTAGTAGCAGATCAATATGCTCCATGCAGCCAATAATATGCTCTAATAAGATGTTTTTAAAAAAGAATCTTAGCCCAGCCAGCGTGGTTCAGTGGTTGAGTGTTGACCTATGAACCAGGAGGTCACCGTTCGATTCCCTGTCAGGGCACATGCCTGGCTTGCAGGCTCGATCTCCAGTGTGGGGCATGTAAGAGGCAGCTGATCAATGATTCTTTCTCATCTTTGATGTTTTTATCTTTCTCTTCCTCTCTGAAGTCGATAGAAATATATTTTAAAACTAGAGGCTCGGTGCACAAAATTCGTGCTTGGGGGGGTCCCCTCAGCCCAGCCTGCACCCTCTCCAATCCAGGACCCCTCGAGGGATATCTGACTGCTGGTTTAGGCCCGATAAACCGACAGTCGGACATCCCTCTCACAATCCGGGACCGCTGGCTCCTAACTGCTCACCTGCCTGCCAGCCTGATCACCCCTAACCGCCTCTGCCTGCTGGCCTGGTCACCCCTTACTGCCCCCCTGCCAGCCTGGTGGCCCACAGCTGCCCCCCTCTGTCAGCCTGGTCACCCCTAACTGCCCCCACCCACCAGCCTGGTTGCCCCTCACTGCCCTCCTGCCAGCCTGGTCACCTCCAACTGACCCCCCACTGGCCTGGCCACCCCCAACAGTCCCCCCTGCCAGCCTGGTCACCCCACACAGCCTGTTGTTCAGTCTTCTGGTCATCCCTCACTAACTCCCCTGCCGGCCCAGTCGCCCCACACAGCCTGCTTTTCAGTTGTTTGGTCTTCCCTCATTAACCCCCCTGCCAGCCTGGTCACCCCACGCAGCCTACTGTTCAGTCGTTACTGTTACAGTGATGGCATCCCAAACAATTTGCATATTCCTCTATTATTAGTATAGATAATAATAATAATTAATTGATATCTGTATCCATTGCAGCCATTGTGTGACCATATGGTATTGCTGACCTGCTGGGGATGATGGAGCAGAAAGCAGAGAGGAACCTGTGTCCTTGATGAGGTCCTTGTGCCACTGAACTCACCCTGAAATCACCGTATCTCCAGCAGCCTTGCTATGTGAATTAATAGCCTCTTAAGGTTTAAGAAATGTTCAGTGAGTCTTTAGTTACTTGCTGCTGAATGCTTCTTGTTTGATTCAACACATAAGACTGGAAAGAGAGATGGGAAAGAATGATTTGAGCATGTAACCTAATGAAAGTGAGACTGCTTGGAAGTAACTGAAGTGCTAACAAAGTCAAAATTGGGATCAATCAATAAGGTTGGCAAATGGGTATACTCTACTCTTAATAAGTGAGAGTATCATTAAACTGAGGGAATTCATATAAGACCTAAAATACAAATACACACACACACACACACACACACACACACACACATTTTAAGGCTCAAGCCTACTCAAAATGCTATCCTGTTTTCCTTTTAAAAAGTTGTAAAGGAGAATTTTAGCAGGAGTGTGATAGGCAGTTCTCAGCTGATGGACATGGAGTGTTGATTCTAGACGAGACAGGCTGCCTGTTTTATAGCCTCATCAGAGCAAGCCTGCAGCTGCCTCCTTTCTCTTCCCAACTGGCTGAACCACAGCCAAAGTATTCTTAGTTAAAAAAAGAAAAAGAAAAGACACGGAGAGATCTATATGCTAAGAGGATCTTTTTAAAGCCCAGCCAGAAAGAAAGGCGAATTTGATTATTAGTTTAGAAATCTCCAGCCAGGAATTCCTTTACTTAGCAAATGGGCTTTCAAAATCAGGATAAGGTTCCTATCCTTAAAGCAATAATGGGTTCATAAATTTGACTATCTTTAAATTTTTAAAAATCTATATGATAAAATAGACCATACACAATATTTTTTAAATCCCACAAGCTGGGAGAAAACACGTGCAGTGCCAACAACCAGCAAAGGATTACTACCCAGAATCCAGAATTATTTCAGATAAATGTATACGGAAAAAGAAACAACAAAACAGATAAGTGGGCTAACTAAAAAAAAAAATTTATTGAATTTATTGAGGTGACATTGGTTCACAAAACCATACAGGTTTCAAGTGTATTACTCAATAAGACATCATCTGTACTCTGCATCGTGCATCCATTGGCCCAAGCAAAGTCTCCTTCAGCCCCCACTAATCCCCCTTTGTCCACCTCCTCCCACCCCCACCCCTTTTTCTCTCTAGCTATCACTACACTGTTCTCTGTGTCTATGTGATATATGTGTATCTATATTGCTTAAACCCTTCACTTTTTTTCATCCATTCCCTCAACCACCTCCCCCCTGACAGCTGTCAGTCTGTTCCATGTATCCATGCCTCTGTCAAACAAAAACTGTTCATTGCAATCAATACCACTAATAATAAGATATTTAAATTCTTACTTTTTCACACCCATCAAGCTGGCAAATAAGGAAAAAGAAAAATGGATGTTCTTATACTCACAGTGTAACCTATTTGGAGAGCCATTTATAAATACCTAAGAATGTAGAAGATACATGTATTGCATGGCCCAGCAATTTTATTCTTAGGCACACACCCCAAATTAGCTCTTAGGTGTGTGCACAACAGACATAAACACATTTCCATTTTTTAATTTAAAAAACTGAAAAATATTTCTAATCAATATGATATTGTATATGGGATTTATTGATCTATACGTTATAGATTTTTAAATGAATAAACAGCATATATACATATAGTTATATATATTAGTATGTCTACATCTTGCAATGATGAAAAGAAGGATATAATTATAAACTGTTAATCATACTAAATATATTATGTATTATCTATGGACCTAAATTTAAATAGTAGAAGTAAAATTTATTCATGAAAGAGAGGGTGAAATGGCAGAGATAGAAGATTTTAGTGATGTAAGTATCATTTTACTGTCAAAATTTTAAAACAGAGAGCTCTGGAGCTAATATGAAAAATGTTAAATCTGCTAAATTGAGGTATTTCATAGATGGCTATATATATTATACTAGCTTCAGTACTTTCCATAATGTTGAAGTATTTTAGTTGTTTTAAGAATTAAAATAGAGATAATGAGTGGTTGTCTTGGCAACAACTAGTGAGCATGGGCTTAGCTTTGTCTTGACTTGATGGTCCATGAAATCTCCTCTTTTTCCTACCACACTAGCTCCTCCTCCACATGGGATGCCAATCAGGAAAAAAGTGACATCAGTCAATCCCAAATTTTAGCTGCTGACCTAATCCCACACTCTAGCTGCCACTTTCCTTTTTGGGTTATAGTTTGGAGCAGTAATTTCACCACATTTGGTTGAACAGTTAAGTGGCCAGCAGCCCTTCCAAACTCAAAACTTCCCCACACAAGTCAATAAATTGCTACTAACTAAAAGCAGCCAAATTTGCTCAGGATAGAGGGCATTTTAAGAAACAGTGACTTTATACAGAGCAAAGCATCTGAAGTATTTTTTTAAATATATTTTATTGATTTCTTACAGAGAGGAAGGGAGAGGGATAGAGAGTCAGAAACACCGATGAGAGAGAGACATCGATCAGCTGCCTCCTGCACACTCCCCACTGGGGATGTGCCCGCAACCAAGGTACATGCCCTTGACCGGAATCGAACCCGGGACCCTTGTGTCTGCAGGCCGACTCTCTATCCACTGAGCCAAACTGGTCAGGGCAGCATCTGAAGTATTTTTTTCTCTAAATGGGGCCATTGGACTCCAAGGACCAAGACCTACATTTGAAAGGACAGCTACACTGCTCTGTCGTCTCCAGAGCCCCACTTCAACTTTATTAGACTTTGAAGAAGAGAGAGATGAGATAAAATTGATATGAGTAAATAGATTCCAAATAGATTTCTAAAGTGATTTGATCTATATGTTAGTACCTATATTTCTACAGCAATATTTGCTTTGTACCTGGATAAGGCCCAGCACATAAAGGGCAGTCAGTACATGTGAACCCTGTTTTTATTGTTATACAGTAAGTACTGGTTGAGTGCTCACTCGCAGCAAGGCATTCTGCCAGGGAAGCTCTCAACATAATGGAATGTGTGTGACTGGTAGTGAACAATGTCGTTTCTAAAAAGTAGTCAGGAAAAAAAATTGGCTTATGGATGTGATATAGTTTGTAGCCAATATTTAAGAAATAACTAACTCTAAATTTATGAAGTGGGTTAAACTTTAATACTATTATTAAAGTTTTCTATAGAGAGATGTGGTGTGTGATCACATACAAAGTCACTCAGTAGAAACCAGCACAAGTATAGAGTATGGTAGTCTAAAGTTCCCAAATGTTAATCAAGCATCTGTATTCCTTTAGGAGAGTGTTAGGCTAAGCAAAATAAGTCAGTCAGAGAAAGACAGGTATCACATGATCTCATTCATCTGTGGAATCTAAAGAACAAAATCAACTGATGAACAAAATAGATCCAGAGACATAGAAGCATGGAACAGACTGTCGAATCTCAGAGGGAAGGCGCAGGTGAGGGGTGGGTGGGAAGAGATCAAACAAAGAACTTGAATGCATATATGCGTACCCCAGGGACACAGACAATAGGGTGGTGAAGGCCTAGGGTGGGGGGTGGGGGCGTTGAGTTAGAAGGGGTCAATGGGGGACATGTGTAATACTTTCAACAATAAGCTTAACAAAAATAATTAATTAGTTAATAATTAAAATAAAGATATCGCAGAAACATGTTAAAATTTTTAATTTAAAAATATATATAGTATTAAAATAAATCAGAAAGTTTCAAACTAGTGTGTGCAGACCACCCAAAATACCACTAGGTGGCAGCACATCCTCATGATAGCACTGCCTATACTTGGGGTTTGTCAGTGGTCAGGAAGAAAACATGAGGGAGATGTTCTCATTAAATCGTCACTTTTAGATTTAGAAAGAACTTCGGGACCAATAGCCCATCTTTCCCTTTACCTCACCAAAAGGAAGCCGAATTTATGAAAAATTAGGTCATTTATCCAAAGTCAACCAAGCAGTTAGTGACAGAACTGGGATCAGAACCTTGTCTTCTATTTCTCAGGGTACACCCCTAACAGTATAAAAAAAACTTCAGGGTGTCCTTTCTCTGCCCCATGCCTCTAGAGTCTAGACAATTGTTATCTCTATGAGGAAACAATATATAGAATCAACTATGTAAAGTAAGTGGCAAGCAAAGATTTGCAGGGGAGGACCTTCTCCTCTTTCTCAAATCCCAGGCCTCCCTGACCTGTCCATCTCCCTTCAGCAACTTCCCATTTTCTAACCTCCCCACAGCCAAAAGGGCAGAGATTCTTATATCAATAGGCTTATTCAGTGGTTGGCTGAGCCTCGTTTGTTTATTTTAACTATAAAGTGAATAGATGTCATTCATATTAAAATAATATTAAGCTATAGAAATAGATGACCTTCAAGTTGACTTCACAATCAGAGTCTCCTTCAGGCTGGGCTCAGGCAGGTGACAAAGGCCTGGTCCTGAGGGCGGGCTTCCCCAGGATGCAGGACTTGTAGTTCTAACCAGGGAGAGTCCTGCCCTGAGAAAACCAGTGAGGCTGTTAACCCTAACTCCTTTATGTGGCCCTGGAGGCTGTGGTGTGGTGAGCGATGTGATGAGCTGGAAGGAACCCAGTGCACCTGGCCAACCCCTTTTCTCTCTCCTGCCGTCTCTCACACACACATAGGAACCACCTTGAATGAGGTAGCAAATGTAGCAAATATACGCACAAACAAGAATCCTGAATAACGTGTTTACTGTATCTGCTTCAGGGAAGCTCCCACACCAACCTGGCTTAGTAAATCAGACATATATGCACTATTTAAAAAATATATATAATAGCAAACTTTTGCCAAGTGCTTTTTAGAATCCTGCTATTTGACTCTTACAATAACCCTTTGAGGGAAAATTTTTATTGAACTCATTCTTCACACCAGCGGGTTGAAGCTTAAAGAAGAGAAGTAACCTACTCAAGATCATAGGATCAATAGTAAGAAGGGAAGATTTCAAGCCCAAATTTGTTGACTCTCGGAGCCTGTGTCCTCACCCATGTTACTGCGCTGTTTCTCATATAGAGAGGACCTGGATCTGTCCTGAACTGTCCGCATTGAGGGAAATGTTCTACATCTACTCTGTCCAGTACAGTGGCCACTGGCTGCATGCAACTCTTGAACATTTGAAATATGGCTTATGTGACTGAGGAATTAAATGTTTACTTTTATCTCATTTTAATTAATTTAAATTTAAGTATCTGCATGTGGCTAGTGACTACTGTCCTGGACAGCAAAGGTCTAGGTGTTTATTAGATTATGTGGACCCAGCAGAGTATATCAGCACAGCACAGTGAAAAGAGAAAGGGTATCAGAGTCAGGCTGTCTGTCTTCACATCCCTGCCTCTGCCCCTGACCCAGCTGTGTGAACGGGAGTAGCATTTTTGGCTTTAAATCTCTCTATAATTTAGTTGACTCATACGAAATGAGGATAATTATAATTATGCCAGGCAGTCGTTATGAGTTTTAATTAGATATATAAAATATTTGGCACTAATAAGCACTAAACATGTTTCATTTGCCCCTTAAGGACCTAAAATGCTTGGGAAAGAAATTGCATAAGCTCCACTCAGCACTTCTTCCAATATTTGACAATTCATGTCAGAAAATTCCCTTGTGTCTCTCCCATTATATCATAATTTAGTTTCTTTCATTACATTCTGTCTTAGAATTGTTGTTGGGTTTTAAATTTTAGTGACAAATGTAAAGTCCCCCACAATTATCTCAGCGACCAGAACACCTTAATGTGCAATAATGTTTCTTTCCCCCCCCCTCAACCCCCTTGGGATTTAGAATAGTTTGTCTTTTAAAACTTACAAAACACCCTTGATGGAGGGAGTGGGGCAGGGGTGGGGGGATAACCTATCTCTACTTTTCTGAGGTCAAAGGATAATTGAATTCTCACTTTGGGCTCAGGCACATTCAAGAAATAAGTGTTCACCTATCTATATATATAAAAGCATAATATGCAAATCGACCAGATGGCAGAATGACCGGTTGCTATGATGTGCACTGACCACCAGGGGGCAGACACTCAACACAGGAGCTGCCCCCAGCCTGCAGGCATCGCCTGATTGGGGGCCTGATAGTCAATCTCTCGGTCCCTCCCCCTGGCTGGCAGGCTCTGATCACTCTATAGGGAACAGGGAACTGGGGGTGGGTAGCAGCAGACATGGGCGGCACCAGGCCAAGGCCTCCACCTCCTTGGTCACCCCATACACAGAGGGCGACTGGTGGTGGGGGGACGGGGCTGGTGAGCAGGCGGGAACAGCCAACCTCTCGGTCCCTCCCCCTGTCCCACAGGCTCCCATCACCCATGGGGAACAGGGAACCGGGATGGATGGCGACAGGGGGTGGGGGTAGGGGGCAGCAGGGCCGGCTGCCAGCAGCCAGGGAAGATGGCCCTGATCACAGGCCAGGCCTAAGGACCATACCCACACACGAATTTCGTGCTCTGAGCCTCTAGTCATTTGATAAATGCGTACATATTAGGATGATTGAAAAAGAGTGTGGTCTGGAGGAAGGTTCCTGGAGGTTAAAGGGAAGAAGCCAAAGTCTAATTTCATTTGACCCCGACTTGCTCTGTGTCATTTCTCACTCTATACCTCAGACTTCCCAGCTAAGAAGTGGCTAGAACCAACTTAAATCCCCCTCAGAATTAGGTTAGGATTAAGATTTTTAATTATATGAATCTTCCTATCAATATAATTTACATTTTCATATTAATAATCTCTCCTGACCATCTACCATAGCAATATACATGATGTAAGTTGTAACTTTTGTAAAACACATTCATAAACTGGAAAGCACTCGCACTGATTATACTCATTATGTGCGGCAGAAACATCATCTTCATCTTCCCAAGCTGAAAATGGCTACTCAACAAATTCAGTGATTTGCCTAAGCCACACTCAAGTCCAGTTTCCTGACCATACAATCAGGGACTTACCACTTTCTCTCGGAGGAAGATGCTAAAACCAATCCCTAGTGTGTTGAACAAAATGAATAGGTTTAGTTTTCTATAGAAGTGATATGCTTGGTGCCTCAGAAGAACTTGCCTACATGAAAAATGTTATAAGATGTTGGACTGGGTCTGGTGAGGGTGAGATGGACGACTGGACTCTCGGTGCCACTCACTGTGTCTCTGCCAACATCTGGAAGAGAAGGCGATTGAGGAACACAGCCTTTCCAAGCTGCTGGTCGCTCACAGCCACTGGGTGGACAGCCAGTCTAATCCTGCAGTAGCTGGTATAACAGGCTTGGAAGGCTGAGGATTTCCAGAGTTAATGGCCCCACAGGGAGGGACTAGCCCCCGGGCTGCACGTGAGTGAACAGACTCAACAGCATGGGATTAAGCCTGAGATTTAATCACTTGCCCAGAGGTAGACTTGGAAACAAAAAAATATCAGATCCCTTTCCCTTGCCACTTCAGGGCCTTGGACTCTCAGGCCTTCAAATCTCAGTGGCCCCTTAGCATCCTTCTCACCCTGGAAGTCAGCATTCTAGAACTCATCTCAGAGCTCAGGTGTCAGGTTAGGGCCTTGGGCCTGGGCCTGAGAAGAGCGTTGACCCCTTCCCAGACCAGCCAGATCGGGAAAGAACCCTGCCTGGAGTTACAAAAGGAGGCTGATAAGAGGAGGCAGCAGTGCTTTTTATTTTGCACTTATTGCCTTAGCACAAATCCAAGAAAGCCTGTCTACAAAACAAACCCTGGTATTTATATCTCCCTTTGGTCTCCCCTTCTGCTCTTTAGGAAGGCCTGACACACGCCCTTCTCAGGTTCCCCTTGGTGACTCCTTCCTCAAACTGTTGCTGCTGCTGAGCCATCTGTCACCTCCCCGCATCTGCAGGCCTCTCTGGAAAGGGAGCTCCCACAAGCTGTGACCCAGGCCCAGGGACGGGTGCTGCAGGCACAGCAGGATTTCTGCAGAGGGATAAAGAGGCTTGATTTGAACTTCACCCAGTGAAGAACCCTCTGCACATTTGTTTATAATTCAAACAAACAAATGTTTATGGGACAGATTCTGAGTGAGACACTTTTGAAAGGCTAGTCCCTGTCCTGCAGCAACCATGAATGTGCCCTTAGTGAAGGAGTTAGAAAGAATCTGTAACACTACCAATCAATCAATCAATACATGTTAAAGATCATTGACTCAAAACCCTTTCACTTTACATGTGAATAGAGATCCAAGGTTGGAAGATGAAAGGTATTGAAATTCACACTATAGTTACAATACATGTATATATTACATAAAAATATATAGAGAAAATATATTACCTCTCCTCTAATTAGTATGAGTGATGGAGAGATGATATGTTTTTCAGGTATAGAGATCTGAGGGATGGGGGTGAGCGTGAGAATAAGACAAGGCCACCCATTGCTCTAATGAGGGTCTGGACTACAGTTGGAAAATTGATAAAAGTGCTTTTTAAAAAGTTAATATAAAAACCTGCAAGTGACACCAATTGAGTTAAGTCTGTCATGAAGACTTACAGGATGGAGCCAAATACCATCTGGCTGATTTCAGGAAATAAGGCATGCCAGCACATGGTTAACTCATTGATGATGACCATTCTGGCAGGTGTGAGGTGATATTTCATTGTGGTTTTAATTTGCATTTCTCTAATGATTAGTGACATTCAGCACATTTTCATACGTCTATTGGCCATCTGTATGTCCTCTTTGGAAAAGTGTCTATTCAGGTTCTTTGCCCATTTTTTCAAATTGGATTGTTTGGTTTTTTTGTGTGTTGTTGTTTTTTTGGTGTTGAATGTATAAGTTCCTTATAAACTTTGAATATTAACCTTTTATCAGATGTATCATTGGCAAGTATTTTCTCCCATTCAGTGGGTTGTCATTTCATTTTGCTGATGGCTTCCTTTGCTATGCAAAAACTTCTTAGTTGGATGTAATCCCATTTGTTTATTTTTTCTTTTGTTTCCCTTGCTTGAGACAATATATCAGAGAAAAAATAAATGCCCATCAACAGATGAGTGGATTAGAAAACTATGGTACATCTACACAATGGAATACTACGCTGCTATAAAAACGAAGGAATTCTTATCATTTGCAGCAGCGTGGATGGAACTGGAGAGCATTGTGCTAAGTGAAATAAACCAGGAAGTAAAAGAAAAACACCACATGACCTCATTCATTTATGGATAATAAAGAACATTATAACCTGATGAACAAAAAGATAGATACAGAGGCAGAGAAGCATGGAAAAGACTGTCAAATTACAGTGGGAAGGCTGGGGAGTGTTGGGGGGTGGGGGGGCGGGCAGAGGTAAGAGATCAACCAAAGGACTTGTATTCATGCATATAAGCATAACCAATGGACACAAGACACATTGAGGGGTGGGGTGAGGGTATGTGCCGGGGGGTAGAGGAGGCCGGGGGAAGGTCAATGGGGGGAAAGAAAGGAGACATATGTACTACTATCTGTAATACTTTAAACAATAAAATAATATTTAAAAAATAATTTTAAAAAAAAGAAGAAAAAGTAATGCAATTTTAACAACAACAAAAAATATTGCTATGAGAAATGTCTGAGATTTTACAGCCTATATTTTCTTCTAGGATTTTTACGGTTTCAAGTCTAAAGATAAAGTCTTTAATCCATTTTCAGTTTATTCTTGTGTATGGTGTCTAGTTTCATTTTTTTTGGGGGGGGCATGTATCAGTTCAATTTTTCTCAACACCATTTATTGAATAAACTATCCTTACTCTAGTGTATGTTTTTATCTCACTTGTCAAATATTAATTGACCATAAAGGCGTGTTTTTTTTCTGAGCTCTCTATTCTGTTCCATTGCTCTAAGTCTCTGTTTTCATTGCCAGTGCCATGCCATTTTAATTACCATGTCTTTGTAGTATAGTTTAATATCAGGTAACATGATTACTTCAAGTTTGTTCTTCTTTCTCAAGATTGTCGTGGCTATTTGGGGTCTTTTGTGGTTCCATATAAATTTTTGGAATATTTTTTCTAGTTCTTTAAAATACACCATTGGTATCTTGATAGGAGATGCATTTAACCTACAGATTGCTTTGAGTAGTATGTACATTTAATAATGTTAATTCTTCTTATCCATGAACACATTATATACTTCCACTTATTTGTATCTTCTTCAATTTCTTTCTTCACTATCTTATAATTTTCTCAGTACACATCTTTTACATCCTTTGTTAAATTTATTCCTAGATATTTTATTATTTTTAGAGCAATTTTGAATGGGATTCTTTTTTTAATTTCCCTTTCTGATAGTTCATTATTGAAGTAAAAAAATGCAACTGACATCTGGATATTTATTTTGTATCCTGCTACTTTACTTAATTCATTTATCAGTTCTAGCAGTTTTTGGTGGAATGGTTAGGAATCTTTTTTTAATATATCTTTATTGTTGGTAGTATTACAGATATCTCCCATTTTCCTCCCCTTCCCTCTCCTCTTCCCAGCCCCTACCCACCCACCCCCAGGTCTTCACTACCCTATTGCCCATGTCCATGGGCTATGCATATAAGTACATAAGTTCTTTGGTTTATCTCTCCTTGTCCCCCCAAACCCACATCAAGGTATATCAGTCTGTTCCATGCCTCCATGCTTCGGGTCTTATTTTGTTGGTCAATTATTTTGTTCATTAGATTCTACAAATAAGTGAGATCATGTGATATTTATCTTTCTCAATTTGGCTTATTTCACTTAGCATAATATTTTCCAGGTCCATATATGCTGTCCCAAAGGGTAAGAGATCCCTTTTTTTAACAGCTGCATAGTATTCCATAGTGTAAATGTCTCACACCTTTTTTATCCATTCATCTACTGATGGACACTTGGGCTGTTTCCAAATATTAGCTATCATAGATAAGGCTGTTATGAACATAGGGGTGCATATATTCTTTATGATTGGTGTTTTGGGATTTTTAGGATATATTCCCAGAAGTGGGCTCACTGAGTCAAACAGAAATTTCATTTTTAATTTTTTGAGGAAACTCCATACTGTTTTCCATAGTGGCTGCACAAATCTGCATTCCCACAAGCAGTGAACTAGTGTTCCCTTTTCTCCACATCCTTGCCAGAACTGGTGTTTGTTGATTTTTTTATGATAGCCATTCTGACAGGTATGAGGTGATATCTCATTGTGGTTCTAATTTGCATTTTTCTGATGATTAGTGACCTTAAGCATTTTTTCATATTTCTCTTGGCCATTTGTATGTCTTCTTTGGAGATATGTCTATTCAGGTCTTATGCCCATTTTTTATTGAGATTGTCTGCCTTTTGTTGAGTTGTATGAGTACTTTATATATTTTGGATATTAACCCCTTATCAGATGTATCATTTGCAAATATGTTCTCCCATACAGTAGGTTCCCTTTTCATTTTGATGGCGGTTTCTTTTGCTCTGCAAAAGCTTTTTATTTTGATATTAGGATTCTGTATGTATAGTATCATGTCATCTGCAAATAATGATAGTTTTACTATTTTCTTTCCAATTTGGATGCTTTTTATTTCTTCTTCTCCTCTGCTGCGGCTAGGACTGCCAGCACTGTGTTGAGGAAGAGTGGTGAAAGCAGACATCTCTGTCTTGCTCCTTACCTTAAAGGAAAGGCTTGTAGTTTTTGCCCATTGGGTTTGATGTTGGCTGTGGGTGTGGTGAAAAGGAAACCCTCATGCACTGGTGGCGGGAATGCAGAATGGTGCAGCCACTGTGGAGGGCAGTATGGAGTTATCTCAAAAAGAAAAAAATGGAACTGCCTTTTGACCCAGCAATTCCACTTCTGTGAATATATTCAAAGAAACCTGAAACACTAATTCAAACGAATATATGCACCCCTCTGTTCACTGCAACATTATTTACAATAGCAAAGCTATGAAAGCAGCCCAAGTGCCTATCAGTAGATGAGTAGATTAAAAAAAAGCTGTGGTACATTTACATAGTGGAATACTACTCAGCCATAAAAAAGAACGAAATTGTACCCTTTGAGACAGCATGGATGGATCTGGAGAGCATATGCTAAGTGACATAAGCCAGTCAGAGAAAGACAAGTACCATGTGATTTCACTCATATGTGGAATCTAATAAACAAAACAAACTAACAACCAAAATAGAAACAGACTCACAGATACAGAGAACAGATTGAAAGCTGTCAGAGGGGCGGGGGAAGGACTGGGTGAAAAAGGTGAGAGAATTTAGCAAAAAAACACAAAGACTCACAGACAACAGTATGGTGATTACCAGAGGAAAAAGGGGATGGGGGAGTATATGAAGGGTAAATGGTTATGGAGATTTGACTTGGGGAGGTGAACACACAATCATTATACAGATGATGTATATAGAATTGTACACCTATATAATTTTATTAACCAATGTCACCCCCAAAAAATATATTTATAAAATAAAAGAAATAAGGCACGTTTGAGATAGGTTTGTAAATGAGAGAAAAACGGCAGCTGGGGAAGGTGGGTTGGCAGGTGATGCACAGGAGCAAAAGCACTGAGCTAGGAAAGTCCTTAAGTGGAGTCTGCGCTTATGGGGGGAATGTGATTGGCTTTGGCAAGTGCCTAAAGTTCATTATCAGGAAGTATGTAGATAAATGATTAGAATGGTAGATTAATACTGTTTTGTGGAAGCTTTGAATGTCAGACTCTTATCAATATTACTGCTTAATGCAGTAAGAAATGGGGAACCCCTTATAATTTCTAAAAAGTGAAGTGTTCTAATACGATGTTGTCTAAAAGTAAATACTAGGCCAACTAAAAAATGGGACAGAGTTATTCTGTGTCTATGAATCAAGTTCCCCAAATCAAATCGAATAATGAAATCCAATAAAAACCTCAGCTGTCTGGGTCTGTGCATTCACTCACCCCCTAATCCAACTCCCAAGCCCCATTATCCATCCATATTGCCCCTTGGGGAGAACACCTGGGCCCTGGGCCTCGCTCAGTCTCAAATTTACACAAATGTCACAGATTGGCAGGAATGTCCCTGATTTCACATTATCAAAATTTTCCCTAATAAATACACCAATTTTGGATTAAAAAGACAATAACCACACAGTGATTTATGTTTGTTTTCTTTGCAAAAAGTTGGGATGGGCGATAGAAAGCAAAAGCTATGGACAAGGTATATCTAGCACAGTTTTGAAAGAATAACAAAATGTCAAGGAGATAGATGTAGTTACAGGAGAGAGAGAGAGAGAGAGAGAGAGAGAGAGAGAGAGAGAGAGAGAGAGTTGATTAGTTAGAAAGTAATTCTAGTTTAGCTTGAAAGTAATATGGGAGGGCTGGAAGCAAATAGTCAGATGGAACCTAAAACCAGTTGTCAACCTGCAGAAGTTTTATCTGCATACTTCCTGATAATGAACTTTCTGCACCACACCATTCTGGTTCCTCAAACATCACTGGGTAACTAACCAATTTAAAGGAAAAACACATTTCATCAAGCATTGTCCCGCAAGACAAAGATAATAAAAAATCACCTGCAAAGTTATATGAGGTCTGCTTGCTTGCATCGTTGTTAGTGTCACAGTAAAACAAATGAGGTGTCTCTTGATCTGACTTTCATGCTAATATCCTCACTAATTAACATTCTGATGTTTAGGACAGTTGGAGATGAAGTTGCCTCTCTCCGTTGTTAGAACCCTAGAAATCTGAAGTGGGCAAACAGAACTGCCTGTGACCTACACAAGCAATTCTGTTGCTACTACTCTGTCACCTTTTTCACCCTACACCACTCTCAGTCCCTCCAGGCCTGCCTTTTATTTTCCTGTCCCCTTCTCTGTCAGGCGTATGTGAAGGGTTAGAAAGTACCCTCCCCAAAGCCAGTCCTCGCTGGAAGGAAATGAATACAAGAGAGCAGCGCTATTCCTCCTGGGGCTGCACATGACTGATTTCCATAGGAAACAATCAACGGACTCAGTCAGATTGTTTGGGTGTGGAGGCTGGGTGAGGGGAAGGGGGAGGTAGCCCTGAAAGGGGCTGCCCACCCCTCTAATGAGAGTCAGGACTACAACTGAGATCGTGACAGATGGGGTATGAATACCAGACTGGCACCTTGAGAAAGTTTCTCATGGGCCTGTGGAGACAGGAAAGGAATCCAGGGTCTGGGGACAGAACATGGATGAGCCACACCTGCCTCCAACCCACTCCCTATCCATCAAGGAGGCTCTGAGTAACCTAAGTGTCCCTGAGCCCAGTTCAGAGAAAACATATCTCCCTAAAAGACTGAACTAAAACTCCTCCAGCACACACTGGCTTGTTAAGATCACCTTCAGCAAAACAGCCATTCCCTGAGCCAGGATACCAGCCACTGATATTGAATCTTGTCACTTCCATTTGAAGAAACACCAATGACTCCCTTTTGCCAGGAGGATCAAGTCCAAGCACCTTAGACTGGCACTACACTACTTGGTCATGGTTGACCTGGCCTCTTCCTTAACCAAGCCCCTCCATACACATCACTAATATTACACACTGATCCCTTAGCAGTGGTTCTCAACCTGTGGGTCGCCACCTCTTTGGAGGTCGAACGACCCTTTCACAGGGGTCGCCTAAGACCATCCTGCATATCAGATATTTACATGACGATTCATAACAGTAGCAAAATTACAGTTATGAAGTAGCAACGAAAATAATTTTATGGTTGGGGGTCACAACATGAGGAACTGTTTTAAAGGGCCAGAAGGTTGAGAACCACTGGTAGAGTTAAATGTCACAGATGTGTGGGGGCCCCTTATGACTGAGTGCCCCTGAAGTTTTTAGGTCTCAGAGTTGTCCACACTGAGCCTCCAGCAGTTCAGCAATTGCAGTTCCAGTTTTCCTCCTGGCCCTGCTTCCTAGAGTGGCTTCTCTCGTGCGTCTATGCTCTGGTAAACCTTGATGACTTGTATTTGCCTGTATGTCTCTTTAATCTTGGGGACAGTTTACTTATGTCCTTTTCTCTCTTGCAAATCTGTTCAGTATTTTAGCTGTTAGGTCAGAGTGTCAACTTCCAAACTCCTTACATGCAGAACCAGACACTGGGATTCTGCCTATGAACTTGAATTTTGAATTTTGATAATACAGTGGGGCCTTGACTTACGAGTGTCCTGACTAACGAGTTTTTCGAGATACGAGCCATCTTTTGGCCGATTTTTTGCTTTGAGTTGCGAGCTAAAATTCTGGTTATGAGTCAGCTTCAGATACCCCACCACTAGTTGGCGCAGCGAACGTCACAGTGAACGCCACAACATCAGCCCAGCATCACGTGTCTCACTCATTCACTTTAAGCGGTTAGCTCTTAGTTGAAGCATCAGTGTTGTGCTCACATTTGTGCTTGCAGTTATTTTGCAAAACTTCATTTTTTGGGTGTCCGGAACGGATTAATGGCATTTCAATTCATTGTAATGGTGAAAATCGATTTGACATACGAGTAATTTGAGTTACGAGCTCCGTCATGGAATGAATTAAACTCGTAAGTCAAGGCCCCACTGTAGATTACTTTGGAGCATAATTTGTGTTGTGTTCTCCTTTTCAATTTCCTTTACCTTCATGCCATGTCCACAGGGTACAAGGCAGGTAAATTAATAAATTTGCTTACAAACTGCTATTTGGTTGATGCCTTCCATGTGCCAACCACTTTACATATATAACACTCTTTGTTTTCAAAACCATCCTATGAGCATCACACCTCACAATTTACTGGTGAGAAAAACTAAAGTCCAGGTATGGGGCTGCCCATTGCCACACAAGTAGTAAATATCATAAGTGTTTTGGGAACCCTGTCTAACTCTAAAATTTGGTCTAGGAACTTCTACATATCTCATTAGCTTGCAGACTTACTGAGAAACTTGTCCTGTATTTTCTGCTATTGTACTTTTCCTTTGCCTCAGAGAAAACAGTAGGAAATATGAGTATTTCACGGAAGTGTTTGACCCCCTTAGATAAAGTATATGCAAATTTGGGAAAAAAATTAATGGGGACAAAATGTTCCATTTCAGTTGAAACTTATTTTTTGCAGATAAGTTATAAGTACTTCAACTTCATGAGATGTTAAAAATAGAAAAGGGAAAATTAAAATAAAATAATTGTACGAAGGGGGGTATAGTGAAAAGAATACTGTTATGATAGTGAATAATTTGGGATATGGTTTTGTCATCCAATAACTAGATTTAGGATCATGAACACCTGGCTAAATATCTCATAAACTTATCTTACTCATCAATAAAGTTGAAGGAATTAAACTGGGTGAGTTACAGTCAATGTAGTATATGGTTGCATTAAGTTCTAGTCTGTTTTACTGCAGTGTTCTCCAATAGAGTGCAGTGGCAGGCAGTGGAGCACAGAAGTGTCTGATCTATATATAGAAAGCACTAAAGAGATATCTTTGAATGACTGAAAGCATAGGTGGCAATATTAACAACTGCTTCAAATAAATTGAGGGTGCTAGGATGTAGGACTTATTTTGCTGTTTCCTTTCACAACTTAAGAGGAATAAAGAAACTAGTTCTAATTAAAATATTCGGGGTTAGACATCTAGGAGGAGAGGGTGAGGAAACTGAGCAGAATGAACAAAAGCCAAATTTCAGAGCTGCCAAATACTTGTAGAACCAATGTCCCTGTCTTCTCAGGATAGAACAGGCTTCACTGTGTGAAAAGAAAAAGAAACCCCCTCACTCTTACAGCTTTTGCAAAACAAAGATAAATAAAGGAGGTAGATCCTCATCTGAGCCCAATTTTCTGAAAAGCTGGCTGCATTAAATGTTAATCCCTCAGGCCTTGGGGGTTTCCACACTAAGTCTATGACCCCTAATCCCCTCTTAGAGGTCCCCTAGAGTAAGTGATACTGTGCTAACTGCCCGGATGGGACCCTGGTCACATCTGGTCCCAGGACCCTCTGCTCTGCATTGAAATAGAAGGATGGATAAACAATTTGGACTTTGTCTTATTCTCCCTCTGAAGGGTGCAACCTTATTACCCAAAGTGCTGAGCTCCTGACTCAATTAGTCTGCTAATGTGATTATATGCTAATCTGGGTTTTATTTTGCATCTGATTTTCATGTTATTTGCTTGATTTTAAAATAGGCAGAAGCCTTCCCATGTATGGTCCCCACTCCCTAATCGAGTACATGAATTCTTACTCCTGACACAATCCAGGTGCTCCTCAATTCATGTTAGATCAGTCCAATGCGACACCCTGTGTAAGGACACATGTCCAGCTGTCTGTTTTACATCTGAAAATATTATTGGTTTAGTCTCTTACACAGATGTATACATTGAAAGAAGAAAGAAAAAAATTCACTTTATTCTTAGCTACTTAAAAATTCTTCCAAGAAATCTGACACACAGCAACGAATTATGAATAATTTACAGGTATAATTTTAAGTTTGCTTCTCTGTTTTTAATAATCTCTTACAATAACAGAACTAAACATGTCAAATACTTATATAGCACTTGCTTTATCACACATTATTTTCACAAAAGATCTTTGAGGAAGATAAAATTATTATATCTGTTTTAAAGATAAGGAAACTGAGGCACAGAGAAGTCTTATATGCCCAAGATCACATTACCAGTAAGAGGTAGAACTGGGATGAAGGATATTTTTATTATTTATTTAATGAAAGTTAAAAATTAAAAATATATATAATATATAAAGAATATTACCACATTATCATATGGATGGATGAATATGAGACAGTTTTGTAACTAAGTTTATATAGAATTTCAGGGAAACCATATATTACTGTGGGTCTCCTCAAACATATACTTTAACTTATAACATTTGAGGAAAGAATAATTATAGTCAGGTCAAGAGCAAATGACATGAAAATTCACTTTTAAAAAATCACGTCATTTCTTATTGGTTTGCTCAATCTTCCCTTTGGAAAGGGAAATTAAGGAAAGAAGGGTAGCAAAAAAGTAAAAGAGGACAAAGATCATCTTTCTCAAATATGTAATTCTTCTCAGTAAGCCTGTATTTAATACTATTGTATACTAATTAAAGATGAGCATGGTGCAGAGGATATAAAGATTAGTTTTAAAAATTCATGATCAAAGAGTTTACAGCATAGTAAAGGAGATAAGAAGAATGAGTTTTAAAAGCATGTAAATGTTTCTAATGCAAGGCAAAATGTGATCGATTCCATTGGGAGAGTTAGGAGTGTAATGGAGGCTTAGGGGAGAAGGACAGATCACATGTCTTCTGACTTGCATTCTTAGGCAATGCCAGTAAGCTGGACTTTGAAAGATGGGTACAGAGACAAAGGGAGAATGAATGCCCCTCAAGCCCTGACAAAATTTGCAGGGGTTTCAACAGAATGAGATTTTTTTTCTTGAAGTCCAAAGAATAGACTACTCCAGGGCCTAAATCTGTGCCTTTTAGGGAGAAAAGGGAGGAGAAGTATGAGAGGTGTGTACTCAAGAGTCTTTGACAGAGAAGAAAAAGTCAGAGTCATAAAGGCTCTGGGTATATCTGGGTTCTGCCTGAAAAATAAGGGTAAGAAAATCATAGAAAAAGTTCTTTCTTTTAGTCCTGTTCTTAAAAAGGACAAAAATATAAAAAGTTAATACTTTTTCTCCTTTAAAAAATCATTGATGAGTACCGTTCTTTCTTCATTGTATTTAATAAGGTTTTGCCCAGCCCCTAACGGGCAGACCTTGGTAGCACAGATGGGGCTTTTCAGCTTAGCCTGAGTGTGTCTATTCTCTGGCTAGCACCAGACTCCAGCCAACACAAAACTCCCCTGTAATTGTAATTAAATCCACACTTTTATAGTTCATTACCTCTCTGACAGATTAGATTAGATTAGGCTGAAGCTGTGGCCAGCCCAGCCATTGGCCCAGGTTGGAACACAGGGAACAGAAAAGGGGGAGGGCTGTGCCAGAAAGAAGGCATCAGACAGAATGATCTGTCTTTCCTGCCAGCCATCAGCACGTTTCCCTCCACTACAACCTTCGCCAGCTTGTATCCCTGCCCTTTAGGAACTGCAGGTTGAGACTCTTAGTAAAATCAGAGGTTGAAAGAGATGCATAGGACCTAAGGATTGGCTGGCTCTAGCCATTTTGTTTTATAAAAGAGGAAACTGAAGCTCAGATAGGGGAGGAAATTCCCCAAAGAAGTCAAACAACAGAGAACCTAGGTGTGGTGGCCATGGAAATTCACTACTGAGATCTTCTGCAAGAGAACCTACTGCAGGGAGTATAGTTGGCTGACAGCCCTGGCTTTCGTCTCTCTGGATGCCCATGGTGTCTGCAGGGAGGCCACATTACTCCCATGGAGCTCCCCCATGACGTCTAAGCACAGCAGAGGTCCTACAGCGTGCAGTACTCTTTCTACAGACAGTTTTGGCTCAGGGACTTACCACTGACATAGATAAAACTTTCTTAGAACTATGCTACAGTTTGAGTCTCTCCTGCACAGTTCTACTTCCTTCCTATCTCCTTTCAAAGGTATCAGACCTGCATCATGGTCAGAGGGATTTTCCTTCCTACACATTTTCTCCTTCCTTGACCCTTCGTAGGCATTTCTCACCACCAAAATCTCTTGCTTGTCTAATCATATCTCTGCATTGACTACTCAAAGGTTCCAAATTAACATACTTGGGCTGTTGCCTTGCAGTTGAGTGATACCCACTTCCCCACACAAACATAATTGTGCATTTATTCAGTGTCTGTACCATAAGAAGCCTCCTCTATAGACCTATTTTTAAATAATCTTGGTTTCTTTTATATGTTACTAGAGGCCCAGTGCATTAAATGTATGCACTGGGGGGGATGTCCCTCAGCCCAGCCTGCACCCTCTCCAAACTGGGACCCCTCAGGGGATGTCCGACCCCTATGGGATCGGGCCTAAACCAGCAGTCGGACATCCCTCTCACAATAAGGGACTGCTGGCTCCCAACTGCTCCCCTGCCTGCCTGCCTGATTGCCCCTAACCGCTTCTGCCTGCCAGCCTGATCGATGCCTAACTGCTCCCCTGTTGGCCCGATCACCCCCAACTGCCCTCCCCTGCCAGCTCGATTGCCCCCAACTGCCCTCCCCTGCAGGCCTGGTCGCCCCCAATTGCCCTCCCTTGCCAGCCTTCTTGTGGCAGCCATCTTGTGATAAAAAGGGGGGTGGCCATCTTGTGACCACATGGGGGCAGCCATCTTGTGTGAGGGTGTGATGGTCAATTTGCATATCACCTCTTTATTATATAGGATTTCCAAAAGGAACATTTTCTAGAGAGTCATGATGGTCTTTATTTTGTTCTCATTCCCCAGGGTCTCATGTAGGATAACTTCGATAAGCCCCTCCTAGACACAGGTGAAAGGATACTGATATTAGACTCCTTCAGCCATGGAGCCTGAAGTTATGCAAGAGTGTCATTTAGAACTCTTCTTGGGTTCTTTTCTGGGACTATTTCACCCCGTCTGTTTCATCCCATTAAACTTCATATTAATACACTGCCTTCCAAAGAGCACTGCCCTGATTGCAATTATTGGAGGAATTGGGCCAGAATTTAAAGAAAAGATTATTCCTGTATAAATTCTGATTAAAATGGGCTCCCTAAATATCAGCTGAAAAGATTAACAACTGTCCAATCTCCTACAGCCAGCAAGTCTTCGTAAATCACTCCCACTCTCTCCACTGTGAGTTCATCTGCCAGGGATTAAACAGAGAGGCTGCTCCCAAAACCTGCATTAAAATAACCACAAAATAAAGCCCTGGTTGCTGGCAGCTGTTGAGCTCAAAGTGAGGGACCTAGAAATCTCTCTCCAAGTCTAGAGAAATATAAGTATGGGGTGGGGTGGGAAGAAAACAAAAGGGGGTTTCCTAAATGAGTGCCTGGAGGATTCGTTGTATTTAGTGACTGGGTACAATCAGAAAGGTCAGGATAGCTTGATCTTTGCACTGTTTTAATGGAAAATATCCAGCATAGTGGAAAGACCTGTTTGAGTTCAAAATCAAAATTGGCCACTTATTACTTACAATGTCTAATTTCCTCATCTGAAAAGAGAAATCATACTGACCATATTACTTGTCTCACATCGAGAATAAGATATGATTCATGTGTTAGGTTTTAGAAACCTAAAACCTAAACTGCTTGTGGGAAAGACCACTGAAATTCACTAATACCTGTTTTTCTGTTCTTATCTAGAATACAAGGTACAGCTTGGCATATGGCCCCTCAGCATCTCTTACAGCCATGGATGGCTGTGTGGCAAAGTTCAGGTCATATGATAACTTACAGATCACACTCTTTTTGAGCCCACCCATACACCTGGTGCCCACCCATACTCCCTCCACCTATATCCCCTCCCTCCATATGCATAAAATATTCCACCCATACTCCCTCCCTCTATCACTGTCCTTCCCCCTGGCTGGAATGTGACTGTGATGGCAGTAGAAAGAGCAACCATCTCAGAGATGAATAAAAGCTGCATGTTCAAGAGAAATAATCTCTATCTCAAGCCACAACTATTTTGGACTTACTGATATAGTAACGAAACTGATATCCTAACTACTATACCATTCTATAAATATAATGATCATTGTTATCACTAATATTATTCTGGTAGCTGCATATGAGCAGGAGTATCTCAAGGCCCTACAATCTCCATGGTCCTGAAGTAAAATTCCAAGTTTTAGGCTCTAAGCTCAACAGCTTCCATAAACAAAAGTCATTTTGATTCTAGTTTAATCCAAAGAAAAATGTAATAGTACTATTTTTGAAGTCCCTGCATCCTAAGTACTGACACATTAGATGGAGCTGCCAAATTTCTCTACCTCACTCTTCATCCTAAGGTCTCCAGGACTTCCTTTTCCACAGTGCTTGAGCTCTTTAATTCTCAAAACCCTTTTCTTTCTTCTCTCATTTACTTATACATATATCTCTTCTCTCCTTCCTCTGTCCTCCACTTGCAACAAGTTTCCCAACCTTTTCTCCCATTTTATTCTCCTCAAAACTTACTTTTTTTTTAAATCTGTTAAATGAATAGTATCAGTCTAAAACTCTAGGAAATATTTTTCAAATTTACTATCACTGGAATATTGCATATGCCAGAGTAGCCATGCCTACTGAATAAAAATCTGCTGATTTAGCCCTTAAAGCTGCACCTTAGCAAGCTCTCTTACCCTTCCTCTCCACACAAGCACATTCCAAGCAATTCTGATGCATGCTAAAATTTAAGCAACACGGAGCTCTCTGAAAACCATCATAAAGTGTTTCCCATTATCTAGAATAAAAAATGTTACTGAACAAACTTAGAGAAAAACATATCATAGTGTTGGGACAGGGGAGCGAGGGTATCAGAAAAGAGCATGGAATAGAGAAGTAGGTTCAATTATCAACAAATTTTTTGAGCTCATGCAGTCATATCCAATACCCCTTATATTAAAAAAAACACACACAAAAAAACCATTCTTCCTCATGACTAACGTTAGTAGTTCCTTTTGAGAGTTAAACTTGTTCCTTTGCTGTAGCCCTTAGAGCTGACTGGGAGCAACAGGTTACCTTTGGGCCTTTCACAGAGTTAAAGTTACTTGCAGGCCACAGGATGGAATGGAGAGAATAGCAATGCCTTCTGGACCTCTCCTCAGAGACAGATGCTATTTCCTCTGGAAGTATAGCACGTTTGCTGGCAAAAGAAATCTCCCTTCAGGGCAGGCAAGAGAGGACAATAGAGCCACGTCATCACCCACCATCTGTCGTGAAAACAGACACCAGCTGACAGAGGCAAGCTCCCACCCCCACACCAACATCACCAACCTCACTGCCTGACTTCCTGAGATGGGGGCTGGGAGTGACAAGGTAGGGATTAGCTGGAGGGGCCTCTAGGGATCAAGTTCGGGGTCACCCTGCCCAGATTGCTGCAGTTCTCACATCAGGGCCTCCGGGTCATCATCTCAACATCAAATCTTCAGTTTTATCTGCGAGATAAAGGGCAAACCACGGCAGGTAAGCAGAGATCAGTGTACTAGAGCCCAGAAAAGCAATCCCATTTCTGTGTGGTCAGACAGGCTGCTCTGCCTCTGGATGTCCAAGGCTCCAGAAGGACACAGAGACATGGAAAAAGCAACCTTGGGTAACTGGCAACAGAAACAATTTAACACTGTCAAAGCAGCAATCAGACAAAGAGTGGAGGGTAATATAAATAGAAGTCCCAGAGTAAAGGTGGCTTCCTAGAGAGGGGACATTCAGCGCTGCTCCCTGGGGAAAAGGCTTGATTTGTCCGTGAATGTTTTATGCATTATTGTGCAGTGAATAGAGTCAGGAGTCCTAAGTTCTGCCATGACTTAGGTGTAGCCAAGGGCAAGCTCCTTCCTTATTAAAGAACTCGGTCTCCTCTGATATAAAATTATGAGGTTGAACAAGACGATCTCAAGGTGCCTTCTCTGATTCATTAAGTGGCACAAGCAAAAGTTCTAGGAGCTCCCAGAATGCAGAAGATAGACTTAAGGGCTATGAGATAGAGACAGAGTCTTAAGAAAATAGAATAATTTCAGCCCCTCCTCCCAGTACATCAGTGCAATACCTTAATTTTTTTTATCCTCACCGAGGATATTTTTCCATTGCCTTTTTAGAGAGAGTGGAAGAGAGAGGGAAAGACAGAGAGAAACATCAGTGTGAGAGAAACACATTGGTTGGTTGCCTCCTGCACGAGCCCAGATCAAGACCCAGACCAGGAAGGAGCCTGCAACTGAGGTATGTGCCCTTGACAGGAATCGAACCTGGGACCCTTTGGTCTGCAGGCCGAAGCTCTATCCACTGAGCCAAACCAGCTAAGGCCAATACCTTAATTTACAAAGCATTCTCTAATCTGATGCAATTAGAACTTCACAATAGACCTGTGAAGTAGCTGGAACAGTTCCTGTTATTCTCATCTGTCCTAAAGTATGCTTAGAGAAGTTAAGTGACATGCCCAGGGCTGCCAAGGGCTTAAAGCGGAGCTGCATCTAGAAGGCAGCAGATTGACACTCAAAACAGGGCAAGTTCCACTAACTCCTGGGTCATCTGAGGCCTTGACCATGGCCTTAACATTTTCCTCTGCTTACCTAACGTTTAGACAGACTTCTCCCCACCTTTCTTTTCTTAGGCATTTTCTTTAAACACTTGTAAATTCCTTCTCTGCCTTTTGAGATGTAAATATTTTTAAAGGCCTCTTGCCTGGTTTTACAATTTAGGACTGTCTTTCTCAAGGACCTGGAAGACATCTCTTTAAAATGTAGCCACGGTCTATGACCATTCCACCCTGAACGCACCCGATCTCATCTAAAATGTAGCCATGGAGGAAGATAGTGCTCCTATTCCCATTTTCTGTAAAATGGTAAAAGCCTAATTTCAGTGGGAATCTTGCTTGCTCCAAGTTTCAAAACTCCCTTCTTTCTTAGAGATATGAGAAACTTATTTTTACTTTGAATAAAGATGGTTTTAAAAAAAAAGATGGTTTATGACTATCCCCTAATGTCTGCCAATAATTTTTCACTGGGTCACCCCACTGTTTAGAAACCCTCCCACCCTTTGTTTTAGCCAAGTTGAGTTGAAACTGAGATCTGGCCTCTTTCTTCTATCACAATAGCCTTGAATATAATCTTCCTTCAATTTGTCCAATGCAATTTTTGCTTTGCCAACCTCCTCAGCACGTTTACTACAACTCACTCCATTTCCCCTACTTTGAGTTTATAATTTGTTGTGCAAAGCAAACCTGTGATTGAAGTTTTTCACGTGTTTAACAAATATTTAATAAATACCTACTATAACTGACTATTGACCTAAGTCCTCACTTGGCTATTTTTTCATTAAATATAGTATTGCATAAAGTTATAGTGGGTATATTCCAAGACAGATTCTTTAAAAGTTAGGTCAAGATTTTTCTCCAGTTAGCCTGCATGGCAATGCCTGAGAGCCTGCTTAACCAATCATCTACTGAATTCAGAAATTACACATTACTTCTTTCCTGAGCCAGATTTTGTGCTACATCCAGAGAGATACAAAAATATGAAAAAAAATTAATCATATCTGCCTTTACTTTAATCCAAAGATAGATACTAAGTGCTCAATGGATTATAGCAACTTCTTCAATAGCTCTGGAAGAATTAATTTCATTCTAAATGTGGAGGGCTCTGTGTACGCAACAATGTTCCAAACCCAGTTCACTTAGGGTTAGGTGAGTCCATAGCATACACACAAAAAATAAAAACGTTAAACTCAGTCTTGGATAGACATCAAGTTGTTTGCCTCACAAAGAATTCAGGGGCTACACTAAGATTTGGAGATAAATTGAAGGAGTCCTGTATATAAAATATGCACAGTGAGGAAGGGTAGAGGGTGCCCTCCTTTATCAATGACTTTGTAAATATGACCCTTTCACAGAATTTATGGAAGCTGGAGTCCCTGGGAAACACAATGCTGATTTCCATGCTGCCACCTCCTAGTCAAAGCTATAGTCATGATGTTTGAGCCAACAGAGCCTATAGGTGACAGGGGGATGCAGCCTGCTATTCTCTTTTCCCTAATCTAATTTCCCCTCTCCATTGGATTTCCAGGTGACTGTGAGGAATTTTAACTTTAGGAGAATGTGGGAGAGTATTTCACTACTCCATTAGCTTTTTATATACACAAAGGTTGTATTCATCTATTAAGCTTACTTTAAGAAAACACAAAAGGAGACAAAATGAGGACAAATATTCCCAAATACAAATATTTTGAAATACCAAATATTATAAGAATAGAAAAAGAGACAAACTAAATTAAACAAAACAAAAAAATAAACAGGGACCAGGTGGATCTTGAAGAAGCACCACTGTATAATCCATAGTGAGAGCACAAAGTTCTCCAAATTACCCTCAAAACTTATATTGATGCCTTAGGTTTTTGCCTCCTACCTATAAGGAATAGAAAGAGCATGATACTTTATACATTAATACAGAAACTCCAGAGGACGTATCAGATTAGTGGGAAAATGTCTAAGAACCTAGATCTAAAGGTAATACCATGGGAAGCATGCAGGACTGATTATTTAGGGACCAGTAAGTAGGAATGAGAGAATAACCATAAGAAAGACTTCAAAACATAATTCATTTTACAGAAGAAAGAACAAGCAAGATATACATATGTATATACACTCTAAGTTTCAAATTCGTTGAAGTTCCAGAGTATGTACATATCATAGCTCGTGGGTAGGTAAATTATTCATGGATATCTAGTTAACAGAGATTCAGTTAGCTCCACAGTTCTGGTGGACATCCTTGGAAGGGTCTGGCAATAATTTTGGAGCCATGTAAAGTTCAAAGAAATGGAGTCCCAGGAAAGAAATTTGACCTCCAATGAACTGAGCAGAAAATCTATATTGCTAGAAAATTGGGTGCAAACCAGAGGTATATGAAAACTGAGAAAAGGTAAGGAATTTAGTTATAAGTATTAAATTGAATTACCCAAAGCAAACAAACAAACAAAAAACTCAGCAATCAGATTGACTCAATGGACTCATGCAAAGGGTCTATTATTGTTCTTGACTGCTATCAGATCTAATCCCAGAATCTAGGGAATGGGGATCCTGTGAATGGGTATTAGGTAAACAAAGATGCTCATAGTAGAGAGGCAGAGAACCAGATAGGACTTTATATGAATTAGAAGTGAGAAGATTATGTTCTAAACCCAGCCATGAGTTGACTGTGTGATGGTTACCCCTTTCTTTGGTCTCTAAGGTAAGTTCCCTTCCAGTTATGATATAGGACTATTTGTAGCACTTTTGTCAAAAAACAGCGTTGGTCTGAGATGACTTGCATGATCTTGTGCAAATCTCTTTTATCCTTATGCAGAAAGCCTTAAGAAGAATATCCATTATCTAATCTAAACCCAAGAAAAGATGAGAAATTCCGGGGCAGGGTGATAAAGTTTTACCAGCCAGTTGAACTCAATCAGAGAGGGCTACTCTACCTAATATAGAAGTCCCCAATTTTACAGGTCCCACTGCAAAGAACTGATATCTTTGAAAGGTAATTACCCAGAGATGTCTCCCAGAGCAAACTTATTCTAATTTACATAAATGAAGAAACTAGGAAACAAAAACGCATTGAGCTAACACTATTATTAATTATCAGAATAAACTTGGAAAAATCATGTCCTCCTTCTGGACTTCAGCTCCAACATCTGTAAAGTAGTAGAGTTCATAATTAGTTTCTAAGAGTACAATAGAATCAGGAGAAATTCTCCTTTATTTTACCACCACTGTGAATCTTAGCAATAAGTCACCAACTTCCTGTTACATGCATTGGTTTACTTAATCATCATAATAGCCCTTTGAGAGAGATACTGTTATTATACCTATTTTACAGATAAGAAAATGGAGTCCTGAAAATGTTAAATAAATTACTTAAGGTAAAAAAAAAAGTAAAAGAGAGAATTAGAATTCAAATCCAGAAGCTCTAATACCAGATCCCATGGCCATACTCCAAAGTTGATCTCATAGAAATAAACACTCTTCTCCCTCCTATTTTCTGATTTTACTATGTTAGTTGCCTGGATGTAGTTAATTGACAGAAAACATTCACGAGTCTGAGACTGCTGACTCAGACACATGTAACGTAATGTGTGAGTCAGGGCTTCAAATTAGTCACAAATCTGTCAGAGGACTTAGCTTAACTCCTTTCTCACTTTCTCCTATGAAATGTACATACACACAAGATTTTATCCTACTCCTGGTCATGAAATGCATACATATGCACACACACACACACACATGCACACTAGTTATCTGCAATGAGCATTGAATTATAAGGAATTTTTATTTTTACATTATACATTTCTGTATTTGAATTGTTTACAATAAAGTATAATATCCTAGACTCTAGAAGGCCACAGAGTTACAAAGAAAACTTTGAAACTTTAAAATGAACTCAAATCACTATAGTGCTAATGAAAAAACAAATAACAAAGCCTGAATTGATATTTAAATAAATTCATGATTCAATCAAGATTATAGACGTAGTATGTATCCGAACCAGTCTTTAATTCTAAGGGTACAAATCTAAATTTTAATTATCCGGGTTTGGTAAAGATGTAGTAAGGTTAACTAGTATCAGAGAGAAGGCAGAATGCCACTCCTGACTGCTCTGCCAAGGACTGTAGTCTGGAAACTACAGAAAACTAAAAATTTTGAAGGTGAAATCAAAACTCAAATAGGAAAAAAGACTATAAAACAGAATTGAGTTGTGGTAAATGAACTCAAGCCTCCAGGCTCAAATAAACTAGACCTCATGATGCCAAATAAAGTTAATCTGATTGGTGATCTGTTCTTTCAATGAACTTTGGTAATGAGATGTTACTAGTCTTCTTAAGAAGAAAAATTCTGCAACCTATGGCTAGTGAACTTGACTATTCTACAGCAATGCTGAAAATTGGATGGCACAGCTTACAGCTCCCTTTTTCTTTCACCCTGTTTTATTCAATATGTTTCTCAGGACAACTGCTGGAGAAACCAGCTGTGTTTGGATTAAAGTGTACAATAACCACTTTTTATTTTATTTGCCCATTTTATTTTACTTCAAAGAGAATAAAACAAAGCTAGGTATCTGAGGATATATGTTTCCTAATGGAAAAGACTATATAATTTAAATAGCAATGGGTTAAATCAATGCAGTTTATTAAAATGTATGTGTAAAAATTCTCAAGTGAAAAATAATTCTGTAGATAGAATGAGCAATTGTCTATACTTTATAAACTTTGAGGTCATTACAAGCTCTGGCAGACAAGGTTGGTTGCCTACCCAATTGTCATTTCCCTTGTTCCCAATCAGGTGGAGCTGCCTCAGTGGGTACACAGTAAAAAAAACAAAAACAAGAAAAATACATTTCTCTTTCAGAAGATCATTAGATTCTAGCCAGTGAAACATAGATATAAAAGTAATTCTGCTAGGTATATTCCTGGATTTATTTTAACTGAGAGAAAGAAAATAGGTACACAAGAGGAACACTGTTTGCTGTCTTCACCCCTTTCCTTCCGATTTTGACTGAAATTGTGGAGAATACACGTGGAGACTTATGCCAACCATCTTGTGATCATCTTAGCAAAAAAAGATTTCATGGTAGGTCTCTACCATGTGTCATGTATCTTTTTTAAAAATATATTTTTATTGATTTTAGAGAGGAAGGGAGAGAGCTAGAGAAATAGAAACATCAATGATGAGAAAAAATCATTGATTGGCTGCCTCCTGCACATTGCCTACTTGGGGGGATCAAGCCAGCAACCCGGGCATGTGCTCTTGGCCAGAATCGAACATGGAACCATTTAGTCTGCAGGCCCGCTCTCTATCCACTGAGCCAAACTGGCTAGGGCGAGGCATTGTGATTATTGGGAGTTAGAGAAGAAGGAGTAGGCCAGACAGGGAGTATGGCTCATTAGTGTCAGGAAAGTGGTAGTGACCTATGTGTGCCTGAAGCTATGTGTCCAGTAGATACTTGACCATAAAAATGAAGAGCAAGTCTTGGCATATGCTTCAGGGGAAAAACAAAGTGCACCTGGCGAGTCATGAGTTTCAGAATCTGTCTGAAGGGTGGCATTTCTCCTTGTTAAAGCTGTTAGAAAAGGAAGAATTATATTGGCTTTGAGAGACCACATGCAGCCTGTAGCCCTTTCCCAAAAACATTTTTTTCATTTTTACCTAAATGTTTTCCCATAAGTTTATAATTTATTTCCCCCCACCAAAAAAAAATTGTGGATAGGAAGTAGTTTATGTCATATATAATAAACTCTATAAAAGTTCTATAAAACAAATAAATAGCAAAGTTTTCCAAAGAGCAGACAGTCATTTGACATGGAATTAACTAAGGAGTGCCATGCCCTCTCCCTTTACCTGGGCCAGGGAAGCAGCCATCTCCCTCCTTTCCCAGTGCCATTTCCTTCCCTACATCACCTCAATTCAGGACCAGGAGTCAGAGCCCAGGCAGCTGAATTTGAAATCACCTTACTATGTATAAACTTTTGGAGACTGAACTCTTCAATGTAAATGTTGAAAGTCATTTATATTAGTCTAGAGGCCCGATGCACAAAATTCATGCAAGAGTAGGCCTTCCTTCACCCGGCTACTGGCACTGGCTTCCCTCAGGCACCAGGACCAGGCTTCCCTCACAGTGGCCTGGGCCTCCCTCTGTAGCGATCATGGGGCAATGGCCGGACCCCCAACCAATCACATTGCAGCTGCCTTGACTGACCTGGTGCCAGTGGGTGTCATAGCGTGGTCATCCAGAAGGTCATCCGGAAGGTTGTCCAGTCTAATTAGCATATTACACTTTTATTATTATAGATTGTAATTCATAAGATTTAGTCTTTTTCGTTTCTCTTAGTGAAATTAAAAATCACCCTAAGATAATGTTGGTAATTGATAATAAAATGAGCTTCCTGACATTCCTTTTGCCTCAGGTCTCTGTGCCAAGCATAAAAGAGAGGAGGTTCTTTAAATTGGAACTTATTTCAGGAACAGGGTGTGTAATACCATGCTGACCATGCAGAGAATGAGAGTTCTTTAGCTATATTTCTTAAAATCCTTCAGAACAAACAGGTAATTGAAAAAGCTCTAGAAGAATATAAATTTCCAGCTTGTCTGCAATCATCTACCTGACCAAACCAGTCCTTCCTTTCCACAAGGCCTTAGCCAGTGAAAGAGAAGAGAATGGAGAGAAAATAAGAAGGGAGACAGAACATTCACTGTGCACATACAACATGTTAACCTAAACACATTATCATATTTAATTTTCATAAACATTCTGTAAGAAAAGTTATTATCTTTATTTTACAATTAAGAAATTAAGACCCAGAGATATTAAGTCAATTTTTCCAAGACCACATAGCAACAAAGTCAGGAAGCAAAATTCACCATGTCCAACTAGAAGAATGACACTCCACAACTACGCCTCATTCCACCAGCTCCCAACCCTGTAAATCAAAGGGGAAGGACTCATGTCTAAGTACTTAATTGAGCCATTACAATCTGTAAAATCTTTTATTCTAAAGCTAAAGTAGTATTCATTCATAGGTATGTGGTCCAGAATTGAGCCTGTTTCTTATTCTTGGCAGACCTGAAAGGAACAACTTTGAAAAGGAGGGAGGGTAAGCAAATAAACTAATGATAAGTAGAAAGTAGAAAAATATACCTATTTTCTTTTGTCTGATATTAACCTCTATTATTCCTGAGAATTCTTGTTTGTTGTAGAAAATATGCATATCTCTGTGTGTGCATGTTTGTAGACATATGCAAATTCTAGGGCACTTATCTAACAGTTAATTGCTGACCATTTAAGGATATGCATAGAGATAAGAAAGGAATGTGCTTTCATAAAGAGCAGAGAAAAACTTTAGAAACTAAGACTATTGAGAAGGGGCCATTTGATGAAGTCTTTTGGCGTACTTTTGCCGTGGCCTATGAGAATACTCATTTATAAATGATAATTTCAATTTTTAATTGTATATTTATTTTATTTACCTACCAGTAAGTCTTTAGGAAGTGGTTTTAAGAGGAATATATGTAAGAGTAGAGGAAAGTGTAGCCTATGACACATTTTTCATGCTCTCTGGTATCAATCTGGAGAAACATCATCACTTCTTGAGCCATGAAATGAGAAATGTCCCATTGCAAAACTGGCATGAGCTGGGAAGAGGACATAATCCTGAGGAATAATTGCCAGGAGGGTGATTAGAGAGAAATATAAGGTAATCCCCTCTACCTTCATTTTCTGTATGTCCTAGAAAAAGGAGACCTTTTAAAGGGAAGAAAACACTGATGCTATAGTGATGATATTGGTTTGATCAGCTCACACACTAAACTCTGCCATCCAGGGCAGAAAAGAGCTAGACATATGCAAGAGAATTATGTGCCAGGTAGTACTTAGGGCTGATGGTTGGAGGTCTCACTGTTCATATTCATTGCCTATCTTTCAGAGTTGTAGTGAGGGCAAAACAAGTAGAAAGAGAGGATTATTGCATCATATAAATAGAAAGAGAAGAAGTATTGCATCAATGAAAAATGCCTTTGAGTGGAACTAAAAATTAACCCTATAATCAACTTATTTAAGGAGTTACAATTGAACACCTAGTAGGTGTCAAATACAATGAAGGTGGTTAGTAATACCAAACACACTTGTCAGTTGTTGCTGCATACTAATTAACATGAGTAATTAGAACCCTTCTCTTGCATCCTAGAAGTCACAATGGAATGGTAATATTACTGATACAGGTGAGTAGGTTTGTTTGGAAGCAGAGGAGCAGCTGGAAACAGCACCACAATCTTTTCTTTGAACCGCAGACATTTTCTCTGATCTAACTATCTGTTCATCCCTAGAATAAGGATCATCCCTAGGTGCCTAGAAGAGCTTTTGTGATCTCATCTTCCCCCGACCTCATCCATAGACACAGTGATCCCTCCTCCAGAAAGGGAGCTTAAGATCAAGACATTGAAGTCAGTCAGCTAGGAAGTTATTTCTTGACCACGAACCAATCCTTTTCCTGTAATTGAAGCTCTTCTCTCCTTACATTGTCTTCCTTGGAGACGCATAGTGAGTCACTCCCCTCCAATAAACCTTCAGATGTGGGAAGCCAGTCATAAGGCTCCTTCCCCTCAAGTACACAGTTTTCTAGGTTTCCATAATCTTTGCTCACCATTCTCCTTTGAATTGTTTAAATAAGCTTTTTTAAAAAAAAAAACAGTTTGATTCTGAAGAAAAATTATAAAGACAGTATAGAAAAATGCTTATATATCCCAACCCAGTTTCCCCTTATATTAATACCTTATATTGATATGGTGCATTAGTTACAATTAATGAACCAATATTGATACCTTAGTACTAACTGAAGTCCACACTCTATTTGGTTGTCTTTAGTTTTTACCCATTGCCATTTTTCTGTTCCAGAATCCCATCCTGACTCCACATTATAGTTAGTCGCTATGTCTCTGTAGATTCCTTCTCTGGCTTCCCTATTTTTATCACCTTTACAATTTTGAAGAGCACTGGCCATGTATTTTGTAGAATGTCTCTCAATTGGGATTTATTTTATGTTCATCTCATGATTACATTGTGGTTATAATTTTTTTGGCAGGAAGTCCACAGTGATAAAGTGCCACTTTCACTATACCACCTCAAGGGAAGGTCGATAGAATGACTTTTTCACCCTTTCCACAATGTACTCTTTGAAAGGAAGCCACTATTCACAGTCCACAGTTAAAGAGTGAGGAGTATGCTTCATCTCCTTGAGGGCAGAGTAGCTACATAAATTATTTTAAAATATTCTGCATAGGATATTTGTCTGTATATACGTCTGTATGTATTATTCAATCATGTGTTTATATAAGTATGGAATCCTGGATTTTTATTTTATACCTGGCACTGCTCCCCCTTTTTATCCATTTCCTTAAAATCAAGAACAATGCACTTATCTCATGCTCTGCATGAATACCCTCAGCAAAGATGGAGTGGATGGGAGAAGGTAAAGGCCAATGGAAGAGACCACGAGTTGGCTAAATCAGCTTACTTCCACACCATCCTTTAGCAAGAGTGCATGCATTTGTCTTTCTTTTCAACTTTCTTTTAGCATAGTTTAAATATCACTAGTTAGAATTTATTTTCAGTGAAAGTCACCTAATATAATGTCTTTATTTTCTAAATGAAGTAGGAAATGACTTTCCCAAGTCAGGTGAAGTAGTACAGCTGGAACTTGTGATCTTCATTCTAGTCCTTGTGGCAAGAGGATGCCCATGGGCTTTTTGCTTCACAGAAACAGCTTAAAAAGATAAAATTCAACCCAGATCATATTGGTGGACTCTGGCAGACTTGTGCTCCAAATTAGTTTTACTACCACTTTGAATTTCTCTGGAAATATTCACGGTTCTTATTGGACTAGTTTTATTTCATATTGGGGAACAGAGATTCATTCCCCCTCCTCTATTTTTCAAATATGAAAACTGGGGCATCAGGAAATGATCTGAACACAAATCAATCTCACCAATTGTTGATAATAGTTTTTTAAATTGAAAAATCATGTCAGCACAAATATATATATATATTAGAGGCCTGATGCATGAAATTTGTGCATGGGGAGGGGGGATCCCCTCAGCCCAGCCTGCACCCTTTCCAATCTGGGACCCCTTGGGGGATGTCCAACTGCCAATTTAGCCCAATCCCGGGGATCAGGCCTAAACCAGCAGTCGGACATCCCTCTCACAACTCTGGACTGCTGGCTCCTAATCGCTCAAATGCCTGCCTGCCGGGGCTGGGCACCCTCAACTGTGCCCCCCTACTGGCCTGGTCGCCCCCAACTGCCCTCCCACCAGCCTAGTCACCCCTCACTGCCCCCCTGCCAGCCTAATCACCCCCAACTTCCCACCCTGCTGGCCTGGTCACCTCTTTTGCCCCCCTTGCTGGCCTGGTTGCCCCCAACTGGCCCCCCTGCCAGCCTGGTCTCCCCTCACAGCCCCCCGCTGCCGGCCTGGTTGCCCCACACCGCCTGCTGTTCAGTCATTTGGTCGTCCCTCACTAGCCCCCCTGCTGGCCTGGTCATAGGCAGCCATCTTGTGAGAGTGTGAGGGTCAATTTGCATATTACCTCTTTATTATATAGGACAAGTCTGACTCATTTAAGAAAGCCCCAATGTATAATCACTTTTTTTAAAAAAAGAGGGAAACAAGGAGGGTTTGCTTTTGAAGAGAAAATTTAAAATTTTTTTCCTATATAGTAGTCATTTAAACAAAAAATTACTGGACTTATTAAAAATATAACTTGGCTTACAAAATGATGTTTATTTACAATAAACTAGTGTAGGAATGGGAAGTATCTGAGAGGAGGCTTTACTTCAAGACCACAGCAGAGGGGAGCCATTGGGACAGGGGAATGGCTACTAGCTGCCAATAGGAATATATGTTCTCCTAAAGAATCATCACCTTCCAGCTATTTCCTACCTTTACAAAAACTATAATTTTTCCCCAGGGACTCAATAAGTTGTCTATTTCTCAGCTTTGAGTACAATTCAAATCTGAGAATAGATTCTGAACATTTTATTATGTAAGCCCCAAGTGAGTCAGCAGCCTTCCCCAGAGAACAAATTATTGAGGAATTACCCTATTGTGTGGCCACCTCCTTGAGCCAACATCAACATGCAGGTGGGACTAAGATCCCACAATCCTCTCTACTGGGAATTGGAAAAGAACCACCATACTTAATTTCTTATCTTCTTCATTTTCAGCAGAAAAAAGTAAAATGTTCACTCCACCTCCTTTTCCCACATTCCCCCATAACCCAATGGTTTGACCAGGGCCCTGTGGTAACAAAGAGGCCAAGGAGCAAAATGACTTAGTCTCCAGCTAAGACTGAAAGTTTAGAGTCGGATCCTGGCTGGTGATGTTAATCACACACATTAGTGCCTTGAGGAGGCATGGAGTGAATAGCTTCTAAATCAGACCCATTTCAGGAATTAAATCCAATCACCTTTGCTAAGTAAGAAGGCATGTGGACTTCAGCGTGCAGGCTGTGAAGGGTAAGATGAAGATAGAGGTGCAGAAACTTTCCACTGGATGGAAAACTTTCTCTAAGTATGAGGATCACATTACTTGGCATTGGCATTGGTGTCATTGAAAGTGAGGGTAACTCATGGTTGTGAAAACTTAAAATAAGAAAGTGAAGGAATAAAAAACTGATCTTGCCGTACATTCCTCTATCTTCTTAGGTCTCTGCTTAATCCAACTGTTACATAAATAGGGATTTCCTTTTCCTTTCTCCAGCATGGCAGTAAGAAGAGAAACAGTTTTTCC
>NW_005871398.1:152555-245000 GCF_000147115.1 Myotis lucifugus | reverse complement strand
TACCATCATAGTTTACATTTCTCCATAATAAAATTTCATTAAATATTTAATGAACTTTAGTGGAAAGAACATGGCATGTAAACCACCAAACTCAATCTTGGCTGCGCCACCCTTGGCTGTATGACTCTGGGCAAATAATCAGTGCAGGGTCTCAGTTTCCTAATCTGTACAGTGGGGATGATAATACCCCTCAATGGCTTATTGTGAGGACCATACTAAATCAGATTATGAGGGTAACTTCCTCAACTGTAACTGGAACATAGTTGGGTAATACCCCACATACCACAGTCCACAATGAGGGAACATGCTATGGCAGAGGTCTATCAAGGTACTAAGGGACCCCAGAGGTAAAGGAAGGTGCTGGAATTGAGAGAGGCTACCTTGTAGAGGTAGCACTGATAACACCTTTGATTGGATCAACATTTAAAGGTCTCAGATGATGTAGTAGTGAGGATTTTGCAGAGGGAAGTAATCGGAAAATTTCAGAGTTGAAATATGGTGTTTGGGGTGCTTTTAGCTACTAGCACATAGGAGATCTGACTGAGAAGAGATATGCACAGTAACGCGAAGAAACCTGAACTTTTTCCAGAAAAAAGATCAAACTTTTTCTCTGGTTAGGCCTATACCCAGCCATGCTGATCATTCAGACTCTAACAGTCCCTGAGAAAAGGAGTTGAAGTCTGTGGGAGTGGGCAGGAGACCCACAGAAGAGGGTGCATGTATCAATATCAGTCCTGGCTGGTGAGTATTCCAGCACCTGCCAGGGATGCCCTGGGGACGCCAGGTCTGCCCTGCTGGGACCCAGCTGCCACCGAGGCCCTCCTGACATCTAACAATGGGTGGTTGAGAGGTCAGGAGGAATAGGGCAGGCTTGACAATGAGATTCCAATGCTATAGAAAGAGAAACAATTGGGACAGAGGGGGAGAGAAGCCAAGTGTTTTGGAACTGTGCAGGACAGGGCGAGGGGGAGGCAAATGTGAGGATGAAATGAGAATGACTGGAATTTTATGGGAGTGTCAGGGAATGAGGAGGAAAGAGTCTGTCCTTGATTATTCTGTTCAGAACAGAAAAGGTCGGGTTGGCCATGGAACAGGCTCCCTTGTTCCTGACCTTGGGGTTGGTCTGTCGACAACACTGATCGGCTCTGCCACACGAGCCTGATCTTGTCTCTAGCTCGGTCATTTATTCTTCTTTCCATTCAATGAATATTTATTAAACTCTTGCCATATATCAAGCTCTTTGCAAGGTAGCAGGGACAAAAACCTGTAATTTATCTCCCTACTATTGATGACCTAACAATCTTCAGGGGAGACAGATTTAGGAACACAGTAGCACAGCAGAATGAATTAAACGCGCCGGTAGAAGTGGGAGTAAAATGCTGTGCAGGCGAGAGCAAAGGGGCTGTTAGCTCACAGAGGAGGAGAGCCTCTCCCAGCTGGGAGATGTGTGTGTTGGGAGCAGCATCAAAAAAAGCTTCCCAGGGCAAGTGACATTTGAGCTACATCTTGATATCTAAGTAGGAGTTTAGCAACAAAAGATCAAGGGAAGGCAGGGGAGCTGAAAGGTCATTCTGGAGAGAGAGGAAAAGTTAATTAGGAATCAGCTAGGAAAATACCTGTCAAATAAGGCTTTGGAGTGTCCGGAAGCTTAGGCTGATGATGCCCAAGGTAACTTATTCTGGTGATTGCAAGGCTCCAAATAAAAATTCTAGTTCAAGAACTACCTGGAGTGCTGTTACTTCCCTTGTGTTTGCAGGAAAGAGCATCTCCTGGTCTCTGATCTGCCTCCCATACTTCCCTGTGTGCCAAAAGGCACTATAAGATCCTGGTAGAGGATTTCTTCACTGATATATTTACTAGTAAAAGGGGGGAAATGTTTCTTTGTTTCCACTTATATCTGCTGACATCCTATGTGCTAGTAGCTGAAAGCACCCCAAACACCAACCTGAACTATTATGCAGCAAAAATGACGGGGACCAGACATTTAGAGAAACCAGTTAAAACCTTAAGTACTTGCAAAAAGTGAGCCCCCAGATTAAGACAAGGGATGGGGAAGCTGTCATGTGGGTGAAGAGCAACTTGGTGGGGATACAACTAATTGTGAGGAAAGAAAAGCAGGGCTGCTGGAATGAGAAGGGCTGGAAGAGGTGGCTTCTGTAATAGCATCCCTTTCCCTCTGATGCCTACACCTGGTCCTTTCCTCAGATGCTATCTAGAGTCCAAAGGTGGAGATCACTTCCTTCTCAAATGAAGAGTCTAAGATATTGACACTGACGGCCTAGAGTCCTCTGTTGTGATGGTTCTGAGGAATGTCCGACTCGGTAGGAAAGAGTGGGGCTTGTTTAATGACATCTCTGTGGGCAGAAGGCATGGAGGAGATAATGGCCATCACCCCATGTATTTTCCATCCCTGTGTGCAAACCCATAATGTTTAGATGGAAAAAAGAATTAACAACTGAGATCCATAGAGATCTGCCTCTTTAGGGGGAGAGTCTAAAGCTACTCTATCCACTGTAGCACCTAACCATATGAGGCTATTTAAATTTAAATTAATTATCAAATAATGTCAAAAATTCAATTTATTGGTTGCACTGGCCACATTCCAAGTGCTCGATATAGAACATTTCCATTATTGCAGACGGTTCTCGGAGATGGTATTGGTAGAGAATAATAGATAAAAAGACAGGTTCAGGTGCCAAACTGCCCAGGTTGAATCTCAGATCTGTCACTTGCTCGTGAGGTGACTCCGTAGAACTGCTTTACCCCTCTGTGCCTCAGATTTCGATGTGACACCATTGTGTTATTTCATATATTTCATATATGTAAACAGTGAAGAACATTGCCTGGCATCTGGTTAGCATTCAATTAGTGTGAACTATTATGATTAGTATTGCCCATGTTTATGCAGCAATCCAAGAGCAGAAATGGCTAGAAAGGGCTTGACCCTCCCCGCTCCAATCTAGCTCTCTCTATCGATCCATCGGCCTGCTGTCCATTCTGAGCATCATTGGACACTCAGAACATTCTCCCCTTGTCACCCCGCACATCTCCCCCTGGGCTCAGGCCCCTTCTTTCTGTGCAGTGGAATTTCCCATCCCGGGAACCCAGGGCATTGTCCCCTGCTCGTCTCTCCCTCCCTTTTACTTTGCCTGATGCCCACTTTCCCTGGGAATCCAGGCTTCTGAGGACAGCTGCAGCTGCTAGCCCTGCTTGCAGCTGCTGCTCAAAAGCAGGGCAGCATGGTTCAGCGGTGCTCCCTCTCAGGACTGATTTTTTTTTATCCTTGAAAATCTTGTTGGGCTGTGCCAACTGTGGGCACAGTGTCAGCTGCCCCCTGTCTGTCCCTGATGCTTTTGCTTAGGGACCCTTTGTACTCGGGCTCCAGCTGAGTCGCACACTCCAGACAACAACCCCGTAATTCCTTCTGATGGTTTTAGTCATCATCTAACACTATTTGTACCCTCATGCGTCCCCTGCTCTCATTCCTCTGCCTAGCTCAGTGTGATGGGCTGCATTCACCTGCACAGGAGGGAATGATGCTGATGAAGCTGATGACAAAGCCACCGATTATTGCACACTAATAATGTGCCAGGCCCTGTAATGCATGTTTTATGTCAACCCTACTTAATATTACAAAAATCCTGCATGATATTATTGTTGTCATTTTGTAGATAAAGATTTTGAAGTTCTAATGAGTTTATGAAACTTGCCCAAGGTCAATGTTAGTATTTGGCAAACATAACATTCACAGAGAATTTGTCAGACTCACAAGCTCAAAAGAAATCATGATACTTCGATCAGTCTGTGAACTAGAAAAAGTTATCCATCCACATCATCAGTAAACAATTTTTTGCCTGCTGTACCTTGTCATCTAAGAAAATATATCCAGTGACCAAATAGAAACTTTCATATTGAAGCCTAAGATTTCCGGTGAATGGGAAAACTTGGGGACCTATATTCTTTGTTCTTCTGTGAGGCTCCGAAAATAGACAACCAGGGATTATACTCAAGGAGGTTCTGTGAGGAGCATGGTGGTGCCCAATGTTTTGTGCAGCAGGAATCAAGTCACATGGCTCCTACCTGAGACACAACAGAGGCAGCACCTGTCTATCTCCTGATGTGGCCCTCACCTCCCCCCACTGCCATGGAGCCCCCGAGTCTTCTGGGATAATAACTAAAATGACTTGAGATGACTCAGATGACTCACTGAAGAAGTTGTACCCTCGCTCCTTTTATCTTGCCTTTATTCTGTTTTTCTTTTAGACTTGCTCTGATGGCTTCCTGCTCTCTTCCTCACTCTCTCTCAGCCTCGCCCAGCCTTTATGTTGGCTTAATTTTGTTTCTCTGGTGTTGTTTCTAAAGCCCTACTTCTTTAACAATTTTTATTTGTCTTTGTATTTCACTCCATATTATTTCAACTGGCTGCTCTGGCTTTGTCCAAATAAAGTTTTTATTATATTCAATAGCATTGTGAACACTGGATAGACAAAACTCATGAATTTACAGTTTTTGTTTTCATTCACACATATATTGGTGCCCAAAAAATCACTCTGTCAAATAATAAGAATTATTATCACTTTCTTCTTATGAGTCGAGTAGTCATGGACATTATCTGAACATCCTTGTGATCATCTATAAAATAGAAAAAGCTAGCACTTTTCTCCCAAAGTTTTATGAGTCTCAGGAACAACACAATTACCAGTATATATTTAAGGACCCTCAAAAAATTGGTTTTATCTCCTTCTCACAGTGTGGAAAAGACCACACTGGAAGCTGCTAATATAACAAGTGCATACAATAGCCTCCCTTTCAGGAACTGATAAACTAGTAAAGGAGACACAGGTGGATATTGTACCTTTATTTCAAGGATTACCACGATTCCCTGAATTGCAAAGGAAGGAGGAAATATTTAAATAAATGTAAAGAAGGAGGCAATAATATATATAAAATAAATATAAATTAATTAATTTAAAGAAAGGGGCAATAAATTATAATATTATTATTGTACTAGGTCAAATTTTTTGAAGGAGGAATTTCCACTAGGCTTTGGGAGTTAAATACAATTTTGGTAAGTGAAGATGGAGAGAGAGGACTCCAGGGAAAGGCATTGCCAGGAGCAAAGGTGAGGGAGCAGTAACACTGGGAGGCCACACAAATGTATAGATGAGTTGGCAAAGAAGAGTGAGGGCAGTAGGGTTTGGCAGCTTCTGATGAAGGTGAGGGAGGATTAGTGGTGAATATATACCTGGAAATGTAGATCAAGACCAGTTGTAGTGGCAGAAACCGGTTTGGCTCAGTGGATAGAGCGTCAGCCTGCGGACTGAAAGGTCCCAGGTTCGATTCCGGTCAAGGGCATGTACCTGGGTTGCGGGCACATCCCCAGTAGGAGATGTGCAGGAGGCAGCTGATCGATGTTTCTAACTCTCTATCTCTCTCCCTTCCTCTCTGTAAAAAATCAATAAAATATATTTTTTTTAAAAAAGACCAGTTGTAGTGGACAGGGGTTAAATGTTAGGCTGGGAAGTTTGGACTTCATTCTGTAGTGATTGGAGAACCAATGCAGGTTTTTGACCACAGAGATGATAAGGTCATGGCTTTGCTTTAAGATGATCAATCTGGATGGGTTTTCAGAAGGAAGGAGACATTGGGTGCAAAAAGATTGGAATTTAGAAAGAACACTATTGCCTGAGTCCAGACAGAGAGATACTGAGGGCCTGACCCAGGGCAGTGGCAATGAAGGTGAGAATGCAAGAGTGAAGAGTATGAAATAAGGAGGGGAGGGGCCACATATTGAGTTCATTCATGCATGTGCTGTTTTGATCTCTCTATCTCTGACTCTATGCCACTCACTACATGTACCTTTCTGCAGCTCTGACTCCCACAGATTCTGTTTCTCTCAATACCTGCCTCAGACTTTCTCTTCCTTGTGAAAACTTTGGTCAATGTCCCTTCTCAGATTATTTGCCAGCAGCTAGGAGAAGGGGTAGGACCTTTCTTCCAGAGCTTTTGTTTTAGTGAGAAAACAGTTTGCCAGGGAGCTGCTTGGAGAAAACCAGACTACAGAACCTTCTTTCGAGCCTGGCCCATTAAGCAAACTTCTCTCATGCTTGTCTCCTTTGCTCCTCCAGTACTAAATAGTGCCGGATCCCCCTGGTTCTCCATCTGTCTGCATGTGTCCTAGATCTCCCTGGGCAGGGATTAGATAATTGTGCCATTCCCGTCAGCATGCCCAGGGGTCTGGCAGGGGGGAAGCTGCCGGCTGGCAGCAGTGGGCTGAGCAGGAGCCAGGGGAGCATCCACCCCAGGAGCCCCTGAACAGCTTGCGGCTGTGCCTGGCCCTCTGTGGGGAGGCCACGTGCCTGCCTGCCCTGGATCTGCCTCAGTTCAGAGGCCAGCTCTCAGAGGAGGAGAGAACACAGGCTCAGACCAAGGAAGAGCACTTACCATTACCAGGCTGCCCATCAGGGTCCAGCCCTATGGGAAACACGAGACCCTGCCCCACATTCTTCCTGCCTCTCTGCCTCTACCTCCTCTCTCCAGAGCCTAACCTTCTAGCTCAGTTATTAACATTGAATTAATCAAGGAAGAAACTCAGGCTGTAGACTTGCCAAAAATTAAATGATCCAAAAAGTGTTTCTACTTGACTTTAGAGTACATTTAAAAATATAAATACATGTGTGTGTGCATGCATGAATATGTTCATGTATACCAACATGTTCAAATATATATACATTTAAATATATACAGAGTGAGTGGCCAGATTATTATGACCACCTGACGTTTGTAGGCAAATTGGCTATAATTTCGCACTGAAGTTGCTAGAGGGCCAGACTATTATAAATAGGGAAGCAGGTTGTTTACCACGACAGTAGAAGTAATTTTTTTCTGAAGATATGGCTAAACAACACGATTTAACAGCCTTTGAACATGGGAGATTATATATTATATATATATATATATATATATATATATATATGTACTGAGTGGCCAGATTATTATGACCACCCCATCAGTACTTCGTTGGGCCCCTTTTACCTTCAATACTGCAGCGATTCCTCTCGGCATTGACTCCACGAGATGTTGAAAGTTGATGCGAGGAATCTGACACCATGCCTGATGAATAGCACTGTCCAGTTCTGTGAGATTTGATGGTTGTGGAACCAGCTGCCTGATGGCTTTTTTAACTTCGTCCCACAAATGCTCAATTGGATTGAGATTTGGTGATTGTGGGGGCCACCTAAGCAAGGTAAAGTCTCCCTCATGTTCTTGAAACCACTCCTGCACAATACGAGCACCGTGGCATGGCGCATTGTCTTGTTGGAAGAAGCCATCTCCATTGGGATACGCCATCAACATGATAGGATGAACCTGATCAGCAATGATACTTAGGTATGTTGTGCTATTCAGACGTTGTTCCACACGAATTAAAGGGCCCAAATCATGCCAGGAAAACATGCCCCAAACCATAACACTGCCCCCACCAGCTTGAAGGGTTGTACTCATGCATGTGGGGTGCATGCTTTCATGCTGTTTCCGCCAAATTCTCACTCTGCCATCTGCATGATGCAACTGGAAACATGATTCATCGGACCACATGACTTTTTTCCAATGCTCTATTGTCCAATCCTTGTGTTCCTGTGCAAATTGGAGACGTTTTATCTTGGTAACTGCAGACAGCAAAGGTGTTCGAACAGGCCTTCGGCTTCCATATCCCATACGATGCAGTGTACGGCTAATTTGCCTACAAACGTCAGGTGGTCATAATAATCTGGCCACTCATAATAATATATATCCCACATTCAAAGGCTGTTAAATTGTGTTGTTTACCCATATCTTCAGAAAAAAAATCACTTCTACTGACGTGGTAAACAACCTGCTTCCCTATTTATAATGGTCTGGCCCTCTAGCAACTTCAGCGCAAAATTATAGCTAATTTGCCTACAAACGTCAGGTGGTCATAATAATCTGGCCACTCAGTGTGTGTGTGTGTGTGTGTGTGTGTGTATGTGTGTGTGTGTGTGTATAAATATATAGATATATATCTTGGTATATGTTTGTTTAAATATAGATACATTCATAGGTGTATACACACACACACACACACACACACACACACACCAAAAATTAGGAACATTGCTAGCATGGAGAAACATGCTTCATATGAAATATTTTTCATCAATAATCCACAACATGGCTAATTAATATGAATAACTGAGAATGAATATGCTGTATTTGCAACAAGTAAATAATATAGTCAATGGCTGCTTATTCTTTCTCACTTGGGCAGGGTGGAGGACGATTGCATATTTCTAGGAATAACACAATTTCTCAATTTGGTCTTTGATGAGTTTATTTTAGCTCAGTGTAGATTATGGGTCCTTCAGTTGCCAAACATGTTGCAGTCATTGTCTCTAGAATAAATTCATTGCCTAGAAAACAGCCTTCCATGTTGACAACAAGTTGAAAGCACCTACTTCCTCAAGATAGCTTAACTAGTAATTATAAAACCCTGCAAGATGCCCAGCACCACCTTGATTTGAATGACTTATTAGTCCTTTTTTTTAACCTATTAGCTTTTACTCAATCATTATTCACTCTTTTTCCCCCTGAAATATGTGTGTCATTCAAAGAAAATGGACATTGGCTGCTCATGGAACTGTAGAAATATTAAAATGAGAAAAACTTCAGATGTCTAATGGCACAGTCAGCTCATTTTTTTACTTTATTTTTATTGTTGACACTATGACAGATGTTCCCACCTCCACCCTCCTTTGCCCACCTTCATCCAGCCCCCTCTCCACCTCCCTCTGTTGTTTGTCTATGTGTTATGCATATATGTTCTTTGACTAATCCCTTCACCTTCTTTCATCTAGTCCTCCCCTCCCCCACCTCTCTGACACTGTCCGGCTGTTCCATGTATCCATACTTGTGTTTCTATTTTGTTGGTCAGTTTATTTTGTTCATTAGATTCCACATGTAAGTGAGATCATATGGTATTTGTCTTTCTCTGACTGAATGGCTTATTTCACTTAGCATAATAATCTCCAAATCCATCCATGCTGTTGCAAAAGGTAAGATTTCCTTCTTTTTTATGGCCATGTAGTATTCCACACAAGCATCTCATTTTAGAGATGAGAAAACAGACAGTCAGAGACATTACATGACTTGACATGTTCTCATACTTATTTACACACATTTACATAGGTGTCTACAATATCTGAAACCTCCTTCAATAGCTTATTTTGAATATTGATTCAATATTGAAAATTTGACTTTGCAACTTATACCTGGTGTGTATATCCAATAAACAGAAATTTCCTCTTCCTTTCCTTTATTTTTAGCTATTGTTTTCTAAAATTTTCTTCAGTTCACATTTAGTGTATTAATCTACTTATTTACACACATACAAGGTATTGACCAAACACTTTTATTTGCATGTATATTATGACAGCCATGATAGGATTCCTTTGATTTTTATAATCAACTATCTCCCTGGTTACTATGCATCCACACCTAACTTTGACCACAATTTTTTTTGCTTTATTTAATATTTGTAGTAATTAATTTTAGCAAAGCAAAAATTTATTGGGCGGTTAATTAATTTAACTGAGGTTATTTAACCAGTAACTTATCTAGAATTGTCAGAATAATCTATTAACATCTTCTAGAAAATGTATTTTACTTAACCACAAATAAAGTAGGACTTTACTTATCTAAAACAAATAAAATAGCATTATAGTCAGATAATCTCTGACAACTTCTAGCTAATTGCTTGACCTAGCTAATCTCAAGTATCAGTTTCCTCCTCTGTCAAATGATATCTATACTTGAAATATTTGTCTCAGATTTCTATCAATATTGAATGATAACTGTATAAAAATGCTTTATTAACTTATAATCTGCCTGACTATAAACCTACAAAGCATGGTTATATATTCATTTCTACATTCCCAGCTCTTGGCTCAGGGCCTGGCCCATGGGAAATGCTCAATAATTATTTGTAAAATTGAATTGAAATGAACTCTATAGTATCATACATTTGAGAGATAATGTAGTCTTGGGCCAAATGACAGCAAAAAGCTACCGCAAAGCTACCGCAGCTCTCTAACAATTTCTAAAAAAATAAAAACACAGTGTTTCCTATTTCCCAAATCTAGGAAATTTGAGGAGTTCTGTTTAAGGTGTTGCTGCAATGTGTTAGAAAATAGCATATTCTGCTGGTTGGTGTGCTGGTCAAAAGACTCTGATTTTGATGCTGGCTCAGTCAATGATTTACTAAATAAATTCAAAGGATCTGCTCTGCTCTCTTGTTCTCCATTCCTCATCTATTCCCATCTACTCCCAATAATAACAATAATAATGGTAAATTGCCCCAGTGCCAAAATCTGAGATAACTCTTTCCTGGCATTATCATCCCTTTTTAAAAAAAATTTATTAATTTCAGAGAGGAAGGCAGAGGGAGAGAGAAACAGCAATGATGAGAGAGAAGCACTGATTGGCTACTTCCTGCATGCCCGGAATCAAACCTGGAACCCTCCAGTCCACATGCCAATATTCTATCCACTGAGCCAAACTGGCTAGGGCTATCATCCCTTTTAATTCTCCTGTCAACTCCATGGATTTGGTGGAATTTTTATGCCCTTTTTATACAGAAGGAAACTGAAACATAGAGATATGCTAGGACTACTCAGCCAGTTAGCTTCCAACCTAAGTCTGTCTGATTCAACCCCCTAAATAAAAAAATCCAGGGACTCCCTCAGCCTGCTGCAGTCACCATCAACACTCCCCCAGACATATATTGGAGGCAAAGAGAAAAGTTAACATGAATGTAATCAAAGAATAATAAATAGTAACATGAATGGCAATAATTACCACCTCTAGATGTATTATCGCCATTAATTAATTATAATAATCTTATGAGGAAACCATTGCTATTATTGCCATTTTAAATTTGGGGGAACTGAGGCTTTTCAGGGTCAATCAATTTAGCAAAGGTTATTTAACCATGAAGTTACATAACTAAAATATCATTTAGTTGATATCCTAAAGCCAATGATTGTAATTAAAGCACCAAGTTATAATCCAAAGTTTTATAAATAGGAAAAATAATCTTGATGATAGGATGCTCTTGTATTAGTAAAAAATTTTATTTTCATAACTATAGTTCCGTTAAAACTTTTTTTAAAAAACTCTAAAGATATGTGAGATGACAGCAGTGAAAGGGAGCCAAGCCTTCTGAAAGATGGCCACTTGCAAGCAGCAAAATACTGGTCTGTGACCTGGCCTATATCCACATAGTCTATCTAGGCAACACACAATAGAAAGTTGAGACTTTGCCAAAAGAGTCATCTCTCAGATTCATGTGGGCAGCCTGGGTCATGAAGGCAACAGGGTGTCATATGTAAAGGACAATTTGAAGGGTGTCAAAAAGTATTTCCACTTCCACCAGCTCTTGCCTTTTGCAGATATGACATCCTATGTACCTACCAGGCAAACAACCACTGAGAATCATTTCAAACCTTTTAAATAAACCAACTAGTTTAAATCCTGCCTCCATCATTTACTAACAACGTGAGCTTAAACAGGTTGCTCTACACCTTAACTTCCCAATTTGTAAAATGAGAATAATAACAGTCTCCTTTAGAGGGATGATTTTAGGATTGAATGAATTAATACACGTAAATCACATGTGACAGTTCATAGCATCCAATAAATGCTAGATGTGATTGTTTTATCTGTCCGTTTATCTTTATCCCTCTAGAATATCCTTTGCAAACTAAAGATTCTCTTAATAAGTGTCAAATGACATGTGCACATGATTATTCATTCAGTATATGAACAACTGGAAAAATCTAAAAAATATAACTTAATTTCATAAATTATGGTATTTTAACATGGAATGCTAACCAGCTACAATAAAGTTATGAAACATATTAAGACATGAAAATATGGCCAAAATATGGATTGAAATAAATAAAAATATGCAGAACTGGTATATTATACTACCATTGATTGAAGGAAAAAGGAGAGGGTGATGTAACTTAATATTTAAACCTAATATTTGTACCTAATATTTTTATATATGCATAAAAGTTCTCTGGCAACTAATAAGCTAAAAGTTAAAAAGTGGCTTCTCGTTGGAAAGTGGGTACTGGGCAGATGGAGGATAAGGATGGGAGAATGGTTCATTCTGTATTTTTTGTTTCTTAAATATTTTAAACCAAATATCTCTCTTGATTAAACAATTGTTTTATTAAACTTTATTTTATATCAACAGCATTGTTATTTCTTTATCATCAGCATTTTATGCATGTAAAAAGGGACCCTGAAAAGTTTTAGCTGAAGAAAACTGAAAGAAAAATATCAAGAGAAGAGGTGTTAAGAAGCAGTTGTCAAAAAACATGCTTCATCCTTTTTTAAAAGTTAGTAGGCTCACCTAAATTTTGGATGATATTCTCTCCTTCTGTGGTCTACCTCTCTGATTTGATGGCTTGGATTGCCCATAGCCCTAGATTTCTGTAAAGGGGAAGATGTGTTTTTCTCAACTGCAGATTGTATAGTTGATTGCTTGAGTGGCAGAAATTGGTCCTTCTAAACTTCCAGACCTTTCAAATCTTCTGGCAAGATCAGTTAAAATATGGGATGTGCATATTGCCTTGATGGGCCAGCCTGTGCTCTGCCGGCTTCTCACAGAACTCAGAATCCAAAAAATAGAAGACAGCGAAGAAAAACTTTGATGACTGACAACACAACACAATGTCTAATAAGACTCACAAACTTTATTTCTGCTAGAAAAAAAAGGGAAAACATTCTTTTTTTTTTTTACAAAAATTTTAAACAATTACTTGGCTTTATCTGATTGAGACCACTCTGGGTTGGAGAGTAGACTCTTCACAACCATACTACATTCCCAAATTCTCATTCAATTATAAAGTCCCTCTGAACAATTCCAGGAACATCTGGTTCATTAGAACCATACACCCCAAAGCACAAACAACTGACTCACCAAAAATAACTGGCTCATGTTAGAATGAAGAAAATACAGTGGAGCCTTGACTTACGAATTTAATTCGTTCCGAGACCGAGCTCCTTAAGGAGCTCCTTAAGGAGCTCGTTAACTCAAATTACTCTGTCAACTCAAAGCAAAAAATCTGCTGAGAGACAGCTGGTATCTCAAAAAACTCGTTAGTCGGGACACTCGTAAGTCAAGGCCCCACTTTAATCTAAAAATATCAACTTGCATAGCCATTCAAATTATTGCTGCTTTTTATTTTAAAATGTCACTGCAGGTAATTCTGCACTAACTTCCTCCTTTTTCTCTCATCCCAAACTCAGAAATTCCCAGCAAAGTTATGAGCTATTTTCCAAATGAAGCCTTAAGGAGATTTTGCAAGCACATGTATGGAACCTAAGGAGTTTGCATGAAAGGAAGGAGAAATAAATTAAATAAATAATATCTAATAAATAACTCAGACAACATTCATTATCTACAGACTTAAATGCCATAAAATTCCAGCTTCAAGGATAGATCCCCCACTACCTCTTTCGAAGATAAGTGCCAATACAGACTCAAAACACATAGGGTGGCTTTGGATGCGTTCAAGTAGATTTACCAACCAAGCGTGTAAAATCCAGCAGGGATGATGTTGCCAGCAAAATGGAAAGAAAATAACTTAGACTGCAAGGAGATAATAAATAAGAGGGTAAAAAAGGCAAGACACACAGGTAGTTTGGCAGGTTTTAGGGGATGGCTAAGCTGTAGAAAATGACATACTAGTCTACCTTACCACTTTTATTCTTTGGCCCTAATTGTTTACCATGCACCCTAAGCATATCCTCTCTGGCAGAAAAAGAATGTGATCTGCTTTTGGTTTATTTTAAATAATTTCCCCTGCAGATTGACCAGGACAGTAACATTTCTCAGATCACATTTCTCTAAAAAAAGATACATTTGACAAAATAGTGCTGATATAAAGGAAAAAGGAGTTATACGAAGAAAAATAAACATCCTGTGAATTGGGATAAACTGTGATGCAGACATAGATTGGTGAAAGCGTTCCCTGACCTTGGATTTAATGTCTGCATCTTTAAGTCTGATTACTCTAAATGTTATCTACAATATGTAATAATATATATTTTAGAAGTGAGGAAGAGGTAACCATTAGTGGGGAGGAGACACAGAATTATATATATGTTGGGAAAATTCAAGTTTGGTCAATAAATTGATTGGTGCTTGTGCTTCTAGAAAATATGATATTGGTGTGGACAGAGGCCAGTGATTTTAAACATGTTTTCTTTAACAAAACAAACAAGCAAACAAACAAAACTCATTGTGCCAAAAAAAAAAATCTAGTGGTTTCCCTATGGGCAGTTGTGGGCTAGTGAGAGTCTGAGAACTATTATATAGCTATAGTTAGTATAGCCAATAGCCAATTTATTGCTCTTGAATGTGACCTGTGTTATTTGCTTATTCCAATAACAGGACCTGAGCTTCATCAGAATTTCCAGAGCCCTCTGGTTATGGATGCCATGAAATGGTCTAGATGACTTTTCTAACTCCCATTTGTCATAGGAATCTGAGGTTTCAATGACTCGATTGCCCTATCTCTACTACTAATAAAAGTGCTTTTGAAATGTTATCAAGAATCAAGGAAGTTATGTTCAGCTTTCAACCCAACAAGAATATGCTTTGTTATTCACGGTGACAACCAACTTAGAATTTTAGCCTCTGGAGGCTATTTCTAGATGCAAAGAAGCCCAATCATTAAGTCCCCGAGAGTCATGCACCTGGTGCTCCTTTGGCAACTCCGTTTGATCATTGACATATAGTGTCCATTTCCTACCATTCCTCTGTCCTTTCAGTTTCAATAAGTTTATAAAAGTAGTCACCAAAGTTAAAGAATTTCAGAACTGCAAAGGACTTTAGAAGTCATCTAGACTTAGAATAATTTTCTGATTTTACCAGTAAGTAAAAAGAGTCCAGAAATGGAAAATTAATTGGCATAGATCATTCAATAAGTTATTGGCCCCACCAGAATAGGACCTAGGGCTTCTGTTCTATTTCCACATGATTGTAAACAATCAAATAATTTTCTTGAGGACCCTAAATAAAGAAATCAATACATTTTGAGAAGTTGATGAGAATAGAGAGTGACAGATGTAGGAGGGCCTAAATGGACTGGCACTAATGTATTTGATATATATCTAAAGGGTTCCTTTAAGGTCATTGAATCTTCAGCTCAACCGTTTGAATTATAGATAACATCTCCACATCACCCTCTGAAATTCTGATCTTACTGCTCTACTCAGTGAAAATTGTATTGAGTTGAGCCCCAATGCCATGGTGGGGGTAGGAGTCATAGGACACATCTATGGGAATATCATAGCGAAGGGTACCAGCCTGAAAGGGAGTTGCATGCACATGCCCTGAGCTGAGATTTGCAGAGGGATAATGTGGCATGAAGCTGTAGGATTTATCCAGATCAGGAGAGCCATCTTGCTTCAAGGAGAAGTTCCCACTGATACTCAGGGGTGGAGTGAGTGGGCCTTCATAAGGTGGTGTACTGCAGTCAGGTGGATGACTCCCAAAGGATGATTCTCCCAAACTCTTGAACACTGGGGGTTTGAGATTAATAAGATGTGTTTCCATATGGCCATAAGGAGGGCTGGGGAGCCCGGGAGACTGGTAGTTGAAGTTGTGGACAGAAATGGCAGAGTCACAAACAGGAGATTTCTCTTCATGCTTCTCTAGGAGAACAGACTGAGGACCCAATTGGAGGCATCCAGCCACCAGATTGCTTGTGGGCTGAGAGAGCCCTTTACAGAGCATCTCCACAAAACTCTTCCCTTCAGGTGTTTGGCCAGTTTCCAGGACCTCAGACAAAGCCCAAATATAGTTCCTAGCCAGTCTAAGAGTTTCTATCTTGGAGAGCTTTTGGGTCTTAGAGTAACATGGCATGACTCTCCTCAGGTTGTCCAAGGCATCATTCAGGCCATGCATCCGGGTCCGTTCTCTAGCATTGGCCTTGACTCTTCGAGCCTTGAACCTCTCCAGGCGAGCTTTTGTCATCTTCTTTTTCTTGGGACCTCTTCTCTTAGGCTTCTCCCCATCCTCTTCCTCCTCTTCTTCTTCCTCAATACTGTCATGCTCTTCAGCTAAGCTTCCAAGCATCCCATAAGCAGCTGGTCTTCTCTCCTCCTCCTTCATCTCATTCTGAGAACCCAGACCTTTGTCCATCCAAGATGGTGTATTGACCAACTCTATCATCTCCTTGGGTTTCCCATAAGTCTTTGCCATTTCTAGATTCTGGAAAAGAAAACAGGAAAGTTTAGTGCCTCTGAATATTTTATTTGATTTAAAACTAAACATGTTTTTATACCTTGGATATAAAGTACACTATTTGTATTGGGATTCAACTTACAATTATCTAGTCCCATGTCCTTGATTCTAAATAACTAATATAAGACTCAAATAAATGCCCAGGACACTCATTTCCCTGTGGCATACTATAAGAAAATAAACTATAGAAAAAGGAAATTGACTTGATTATTTATTATAGTGTCAATGTCTAAGTCTTTTTATTCTCAGGATTTTTGTCTCATGGATATTTTATGCAAAAATAACTGGTAAACCAATCAAAGAATATTTTTTCTTCCCAGAATTCAGCTCATAAAGGGAAATAGATACAGTAGGCATGTAAATTATTGTCCAGATAGAGAAACTTCTGTAAGTGAAAAAGGATGCTAAAGTAATTATAAGTATTTAATGTGTACATAATAATTATAATTATTGCAAAATTGTAAAAGCATATCAAACAATAAAGTAAGCAAACTGTTGCATATTTACACCATAAGATAAATGAAAAACTATAGTGAGATTATTCAGACTACTTTGTATGAATATATAATATTCACATATCCTCTATTTTGAGATATAACACATACCTCTAACATGTAACATCCCAATATCTCCTCTGACTCTGCCAGCTGTTCTTTCAAATATCTCCTAGGAGAGAGCCATGCCACAACTGGCTAGTATGCCACATGACCATGTAATAGTTCTCTCACCATCACCAGAAGAGCATTTTGTTTTTCAGCAAGCATGTTATGGTCCATCTAGTATTAGTGGTATTAGAAGTGTTAGTGACATGGTGTAGAAGGATCAGGAAAATTTGCCAATATGCTAAAGTGAGAACTCTTCCCATTGCACATGCATCTCACGCCATCAGAAAAAGATATTGCAGCAGCTAGAATTACAAACCAGAGGTCTACCAAACCTATTTAAGATTACTTTAATGCAACCACTATAATAATACTTCATTAAAAATGAAAAATCTAGAACAAATGCTAAACTTAACAGAACATAGTTACTGACAGCGTGAGGAGTATATCAGACAAACACAGAAATAGCCTGACTGCTTTAATTCACTTAACAGACACTTCTTAATCAGAATTTTCTATGAAAAATTTACAAATTAAAAACATTTGTAAGCCAGAAAAGACTGGTGGTTTAGTAAATATTTTACATTCAATTCTGGAAAAACTCTGAATTATTTTGAGATTTGTTGAGCAATTTCTGGGTGTATAATTTACCAAATAGAAGTATCTGATAAGCTCCATTGGGTCACCCCAGTTTACCAGCCAGTCTTTGAAATATTAAACTCTGAATCACCTCCATATATCAGAAAGAGGAGAGCATAATAAATGTTTTTTATCTTTGAAGCTTGAGCCTCAAATCAATGAATGCAGGGATTAGTACATAGCTTTTAAAAATATAAATATATGATTTGATTTGTTTCTGGTAATCTGAGCTTGTTTTCCTTGTAACCTCATTTACCTCCTATAAATAATTAATGTCACTGCATAGCAAAAACAGCCTAGGTTTCATGTTAATCAGCACGGAAATCATGTCAGCTTGACTTACTCACTTAATAAGGCTTTCTGAGTAAGCAGCTTTATTGAAAACACACATTGGAACCTATTGGTCAACTGGCTGCCCAGGCCAAGGAAGAAAATCCCACTTTTAATATGGATAATAGAGCTTGTGTGCTGAGCTGCACTTCTAACTCGGGCAGCGACCCAGAGAGAGGATGAAGGATCTAATTAACTTTCTGTTAAAGAAACACAGACCTTTCAATGGCAGGTGCACGCTGAGGTCAGTGAGGCAGGAGTGGGCTTGGGAAACCTAGTGTTCCACATGTAATTATAATTACATTTGCATAGCCTTTCAGCAAACCTTTGAGAGAAATAGGGATTATTATGCTCATTTTATAGTCAACGTCACTGTGGTCAGGTAGATTCAGTGATGGCAATGCAAAGACATAGAGCTGGTAGAGTTGGACATAGAACCAGTTCTGATTCCAAAACCTAGGTTTTATGTTTTTGTTTCTCTTTTCCCACCACAACTACAGGAAGAAAGAAAGGTACTTTGACTTCAGATGTAGACCAGTAGAGCTAAGTCACCAGGAAATAGCCATCAACCAACCAGAGGCTAATTCAGGTGTTCTCTACAGTGCCTTTCAGCTCCCATAGTCCAGGATTCCTTCCTCTTCCAAAATTTTTCCTTGCTGCTTTCATCCATTTATTCCCCCTCCTTCTCTTACTCTTGGCTTCCTTTTTCTCTTCTTTCTCTTTCTCTCATGTCCTCTTCATCATTGCCATTACCACTGAGACACACATGGAGAAGTGAGAAGGAAGGAAGAGAAGAAAGATGCAAGAGAGGAGAGTCTATTGAATTGCCCCTGAAACCGAACCCCATCCTCGCCTCTCTGACCTTTGTTATCATCCTCACCTCCCTGCCTCCGTACTCTAGCCAAATTCTGCCAATCCTCATCTCCATCAAGTAGTGGAGCCAGGAGAACATAGGAGACTACCTTTTTCCTTTAACCATAATTTGATGGTTTCTGTAAGAGTCAAAGAGCTGCTCTCAAGTCAGATTGTCAGTAGGTATAACAGAAAAGAACCAACTGACTTTGGCTAAACAATTAAAAGGGCAACCAAGTTTCATCTTTGTTCTCTTACTAACCATGGGACAGATATAGATGACTCCAGTTTAACTATCTTTTCCCAAAAGTACTGGTCCATTAGCTCTAAGAGAACCCCCTGTGTACATAGTGCAGTTTCAAAAGCATGGAAGCTGGAAAAGCACAGACTCTAGTCCCAGCTCTTCTAATTCCTGGTTATTGATATCAAACACATTGTATAAGCTCTGATCTTCTATTCCCTCTTTGATAAAATAGGGATAAGATATATTTTGCATGATTCTTGATACAAAAATATGAAAAGAATTTTGTAAACTTTAAATGCTATAAAAATATCATTATATTTATCTGTGCTTATTCTTGGGCTTTCTGATCTAATCCATTCACATATATCTGCTTATTCAAAAATAAAAATGGTTTCTCAGAGGTGAATAGGAAAAGCAGATTGTATTAACTACTGTGCTTCTTCTGATTGGCTCAAAAGATTATCTGACAACAGCCCAATACCCTACCCTTTTACCCAATGTGACTAGACGTACAGCTTCTCGAGTCAGATGACCTGAGCTCAAATTTCAGCTTAATTACTTAGTAGATATGTGACTCATAACTTCTTTATGCTTCAGTCTCCTCTTTAAAATGAGAATAATAATAGTCTACCTTATGGGGTTATTGTGAGCATAAAATGAGCTATTATATGTGGAAACTTTGAATAGTGCCAGACATCATAAATGCCATGTGTTAGCTATCATTTTTCCTAAAGTTCACCAAGAGTTTTTCTGTCCACATAGACAAAAATTGGTATACTTATGATCAGTGCTTAATTTGATTATATGGCAACAAAATTTCACTTCACCTCAACTCCCACTTCAAAATAGTCCCGATATTCAAACTCCTAGTGAAACTAAGTACCAGGGCTCCTATTCTGTTTCAAGGGGTTGTATCAGCTGCCTCTGCTGGATTGGCTACAACTCTCCCACCACATTCAAGGAAGTGAGCTTTCTTTCATTCTGTTTATAATTGGGAGGCAGCAGTTGGCCGGACATTCCTACTCAGTCACGTGAATTTTCAAGTTCATGAAGTTTCTGGTGGAATACAGACACCCATTGGCACTGGTACATTTTTCATTTTGTCTTTGACTAAACTATAACGGGGATATGACTTTCCTACCAGAATCAATGACAGGATTCTGAAGAGAAAAGTGAAGTGTCTCTCAAATAAAAGTGAAAGCCAAGACTCCTCAAAGATTACTTTTTTTTTCCTTTGACCTTTTCTACCTAAATACCTTTAATGCATCAAAAGATAAGTGGGGGGGGGGGGAACAAATATCTAGTTTTAGGTTTAAGAGTTGAAAATGTGTGTGATGCAGTTCTGAGTTTTGATCAAGAAAACCAGTTAGGTTTTTTCCAGAACTGGTACCTAATTTTACTATCATGGTTAGTTTGTTAATGAACCAAGTCAGAGGTGTATTAAAAGAAGCATGAGCACTGACCGGGTGGCTCAGTTGGCTGGAGCATCATCCCTGGTCAGGTCTCTCTCTCTCTCTCTTTCTCTCTCTCTCTCTCTCTCTCTCTCTCTCTCTCTCTCTCCCCTCTCTCCCTCTCTCTCTCCAAATCAATAAAAACATATCCTCAGGTGAGTATTTTAAAAAGAAGCATGAAATAGAATAATATTTTTATCTGTCATATCTCATTTAAAAGCTTTGATGAAAAGTAAGGAGATAATGAAAGCACGAGTACTTTGTAAAGTTATTGTGCAAATGTAAGGGTTGGCAATTGTTTTACATGAGTTATATGGAAAAACCTATAGCACTATTTCACAAGTATTGTGATATACCACTTTACACTTTCATAATTCCTAGAAAATAAATTAGCTTTCAAAATATACATGAAGGAGATTCCAGTATGACAAAAATCAGTGAGTACTAGCTCTGAAGGCAGAATACAGCCTCCCTGACCCCCAAGCACATTCTGATCCTAAAAAGTCCATTTTAGCCTTTGATCTTGAAATTAAGATTTTCTTACATATTTACACAATATAACAAAAATTTCCCTTTTCTTTGGGATTCTTCCATGAAATTTTATGTTTAGTCAATTTTCTCATACTCAAAATTTTCTCCTACTGTTTTCATTTTTTAACCAGTTCTAACAAAATGTTTGCTTAGCCAATGATTGTAACTACCCAATACTTTCATTACTGGGGGCTGAGGTCATTCATTCATTACTACTGTGTGGAGCTGTCCTGGAGTTTGCCCTACACTTTTACTAACTTTTATTTGCTGTGGAGAAGTTTCAATGGGTGAATAAGTGGGTAAGGAGTGCTTGCTTGTGTGTCTATGGTGATTAGACAATGTCCTTCCTCTTAAAGGCTGATTGTACTCTCTCCACCTCCTGATCCGATGACTACATCCTAAATACAAAAGGAATGGGAATATTCAGCCCAATTTCTAAGGAGTCTAAGGACCAAAGTGCCTTGCTCAGTGTTTGCGCTGAAAAGGCAGAATGGAGACCGGGGTGCTCACAAGTTGCAGCGCCTGAAAACAGCTAGTGGGCTGTCCTGTGCTCTTCCTGTACAATCTTTCTTACTCTTGATAAATGCCTGGATACACACACACACACACACACACACACACACACAGACACACACTTGCATGCATATGCGTGTACACACACACACGTGCATGTATATGTGCATACACACACACACACACACACAGAAGTTAGTCAATCCTTCAGTTTCCCCTCCATGTTCTTCAGCATTTCATTTCTGATCCCTCTGTCAAAAAATGAGGGAGAAGTTAGTCAATCCTTCAGTTTCCCCTCCATGTTCTTCAGCATTTCATTTCTGATCCCTCTGTCAAAAAATGAGGGAGGCAGACAGAAATAGACATGCACAATCTTTCCCTTCTGATCCCCCATCTGAAAGAGCTGAGGGAAAGGAAGTTTCCCTGCCTCTATTCCAATTAAGGATTTTTAGCAGACCAAATGGAGGCTACGATGAGAATATCCTCGTGGCTTTCCCACATCTTTTCTCACCCCATATTCTGTTTTCTTACCCCCTCTTCTCCCCCCTCCACTCCTTTCAGAGCTCTAAAATGCTGTGAGCAGGGGGGCAGATTGGGGCAGTTCTTTAAACCTACTTGCTGAGCCACCTGGAAAAAGCAAGTAAACTTTTTTGGACATCTTTTTCTACATTTATAAAACGTAGAGTGGGGTGGATGATTTGCAAACTCTGCTGTAAAAAAAAATTATTGAGAGTATCTGAGTTTCACTTTGGGTGACAGGTACTATGGGAATTAGTGAAATTGCTAAAATTGTAATATCTGTTCCTAAGTGTTCTGACTCTCTCTGTTTCTCTATTCAAGTTTCCTAAATTCCACTCTCTCCTCACTTAGTCCAGAAGAGACTTACCTTACCTCAGCTTCTCCTCTAGGCCCGCAAAACATCCCACAGAAACTTCAGGAGTCCCCTCCCACCCCAGCTGCTGGCTCACCTTTGGCAGTCGCAGTGCCTGGCCTGAACTCTGAATCTGTGCCCTGGAGGAGACTCAGAGAAGCCTCGTTTCCCTGACCGTCCAGGTCACAGGAGAAGGAGGTGCTTTTATCGATCCATGTTAAACCCGGACACTGCCTCTTGGGAGTGCCACCAGGTCTGGTTTCTCTGGCTGCTAATTGTGTTACTCCTTCCTTGGAGTTCTTGGGTCTGAAGCTCCCGCTGCAGCAGGTTTGGTTGGTCTTCAGTACCTCCTCTCCCTGGTCAGTTCCCGGACTGGAGCTTTCAGGACCACAGCCCCTGGGCAGCTCCTGCGCTCTGGCCGCAGTCTCCCAGTGACAACAGTTTTGATTGCTTTCCCAGCTGACCCGGGAGGGGGATTGTGCCCGCGGTCTAACTCCTCCCCTTGCCCAGCCGAAAGACACACCTACTGTCAAGGGCTCCTCTGGCTAGGTCCGGCGGAGCTGTTTGTGTGTTCGTTTGTTTAAATGGGGATAGAGGTTGGTAGAAGAGGAATATGGGAGGAGAGTCGCTGAAGTTGAGGTAAAAAAAAGAAAAGAAAAGAAAAAAGAGGACTGGAAATCTTTGTGGTTAAAAAGGTAAGAAATGGGAAGGGCGCAATGTGGGCAGAATGAGGAAAGGGAATTGGAGAGAGACTTGGAGAGAGAGAGCTAAAAAGAGTGAATAAAAACTCTGGCCCACGTCTGAAGAGTGCAGAAGTGAGAAAGATGCATGCCCAGAACACAGCATCATGGGCTTACACGTGTGGATCCATGTCTTTGGATATAAAACTTTAGAATTCTAAAAGTAGAAGAAAGAAGTAACTCCCTCTCCCTTCATTTCAACATGTCAAACTCCTCCCATTTAAAACCCTTTTATTTTATTCAGTGAATATAGACAAAGCCCTATCTATATTCATTGTGCTCATCTTTCAACTTTTCTGTTTGTTTAAAATTAATAAAAACAAAAGGCGACCAAATGAAATCTTTCATTTTAAGAATGTTTAGCTGCTTGAATTACAAACTGGCATCCACTATTGCTTTTCAAAAATATATCATTAAGCATTCAGGTAGGAAAAGCCCTCCTAAGTGATAATGAAGTTGAAATAAAAGAGGAGTCACATCATCCCTAAAATTCCTGCCATATTATGAAGTGAGGTTGTGTTGCTAGAAGAGAAAAAAGAAAATTACATCTGGAAAGGTTTAAAGAAAGTACATGGATATGCTTATGAGAGAGAGCTTGTTTTAGAGATTGCCAAATCGAACTACTAGCTTATGTAAAACTTGACCAAGATCAAACAAATCGTTGTGAGTTCATTTTTAGAAGTAAAGGATTTTGTTCTCTTTGAGTGATTCCAAGAAGAAAGGAAAGCGTTCTTGGGTTATGCAATTGGCTGAATGATCTTTAGTAATTTACTCCCAGCATCAGTTTTCACATCCGTAAAATTACCTGATCACTTAAGTTTTTCCAGCAGTTGTGAGATAGAATTCCGAGTCCAAAACTCAAACTCTTTTTGAAATTGGCTTGAAAGGAATTCCCCAGGCTTTTTGGGAAGTCACTTGTTCAACCAGGGTAACTGGCATGTGTGCCTAATAGAGATGAAAAGTTGCAAATATGCCTTTTGTGTAAGGAAAGGTATGGAAGGTTAAAACAAACAAAAAGTAGTTTTACTGCCGATAAAGCTAAAAGAAATACCTTAGGTTTGAAATACTTAATTTAAAAAAAATTCTGATATAGGTGTCATACGAATCTTTTCCTTCACAAAAGACAACGTAAAAATTAACACTTTTTTTCAGTTTTCATGGGAAGATACTCATCTTCAGCAAATCTTTAAGTTCTTACAAAAAAAAATATTTCCTATCCAGGAAATATACTCTCATCAAAAGAAACTTTATGTTCAGAGTAATTAAGAGACACAAGCTAGGAATGGTGGATTTCTGAAAACCAAATTAGAATTCACTCTTCAGCCAGAGGAAATTTACTTGTGGAGTAATCGATATTTGGGATAGAGCTGCATTGAGCACATATAGAATGGGTTGATCCCCTGCTCTGTGTCTTCAAAGCCACCTCCATTGATATTTGGCAGTTAATGATGCTGGTGCTGTTGGTCTCCTGCCTGTGAAATGTTCAGAGGGCCGGAAGGAGTAGTGGATTAGCAGAAAGGTGAACATATTGGGACAAAGATAAGGGTAAGGACAGAACATTCTGTGGGGCTCCTTGCCTTCTCTGACAGATGTAAGGGACTGGACACAATAGGATTAGCTCTCAAAACATGTCCAACTGTGTGTATGTGTGTGTGCCTGCGCGTGCAGCCTTGGGAGGGAGCTGAGGAGGGCACTGAATTTTCTTGACAAGCTGCCTTTCGGGGAGGGAGTGATGGAGCCTATTTCATCAGAGTCTCCGTCATGACAGCTCCTAGTTGGCTATTCAACTCGAAGAGCAGGAAGAGGCCGGAGGCATGTGTGCAGTCAGCAGAGGAAAGGGGGCGGAGACTGAATGCAGGGCATTTGCATTCATTCTCCTCCCCCCTCTCCGACCCCCCCATGGTTCCTGGGCCAGAGGGCCAATCTCCATCCAGGCTCTCCTTCTTTCTGTGGCTTTTTGTAAAGCTCTGAGCTAACCTGTTAGAACCATCTGCTGGGTGGGGAAAATGTAACCAGCGCTCAGTTCCCGGCCCTGAGCCCGGGAGCCATTGAAGCAGCGAGAAGGGAGGCAACAGGCAGATTTATGGGCAGCAATCTGTTCCCCACCCCCCAGGCCCTCTGCCTGGAGACAGCTTGATAATCCATCAACCCCACTAATGAATTAATTAGTATTCCCAGTAATCCCGACCCCCAAAGGAAACAGGCCTGTGGGCCCCTAAGGGGGCTAGAAACTGCCTTCTTGGAGCAGACACTGGAGACCGGGGACTGATGCCTGACATTAGGCCCCAGGGTGCTAAGCTGCAAGCCACAGACCCTGTTGTTAATGATCCCCAGATGTCCCTCCTCACCTTCCCTCGGGAGACAGCTAGCTTTTGCTGAATTAAAACCAATACCACCAACAAATGGAGTTCAGAGCCATAAATCAGGGGCTATGGAAAGGAGGGCTGTGAACTTCCAGAAAGTGAGGATTTGAACTGCCCATATTCAGGGTAACCGTGAGCAGATCCTAAAACTGCTCTCCAAGGGTTAGCATCTCCCTGCTCCAGGAGGGAAATGATGCAGGGTCAAAATGACTGTGAAACTGGTTGAGACAGAGTGATTTGTGACATGAATCTGTTCTGAATAAAAACTGGAGTAAAACAGAGTTGTCAGCTGAGTTTCTGAACAGCCTGTAAAATTCAATAACCCTCCCTTACAACTACAGGCTCCATTCTTTTACAAAACTTTGAGATGTGGTCATGAGGAGTGATCTAAGCTGTCTCACATCAGCAGTCAATGATCAGGTTAGATTATGATCTCTCCAGTTCTTTCTGGCTCTAACATCCAGTTATGATGACATAGTTAAATGTTACAATCCCCTTTTGTGACTAACACTAGCCCATTCAAAAGTATGCAGTCCGAATCCCCAGGTTTGAATAAGGAAATGAACCAGGTTAGTGACAAAAGTGGGTCTAGAAATCAGGTAGTAGACTTGAGTGTCTTCTTTCCACTCAGATTTCTGGTCTCTTTGGGGAAGGACACTTGACTCAACCTTCTTCCGCCTCATTTATTCAACGCATGGCATTTGGGTAGTCACAGGGCATACAGAGTGACTCATTCCAGCTACCAAATAACTACCTGCTTTTGTGAAAAATCTGTTGGGAAACTTCTGCACCTTGGAAAGCTCTGTGCCATCTGCCTCCAACATCATTCTCTGCACTCAGTATCCCCAATTTCTAAGAGCAAAGTTCTCTAAGATTCAATTACATCCTAACATTGCTATTTATTACCAACCATGCAGCTTCAGACCAGTTATTTTTCTCTCTGAGCCTCAGTTTCTTCATCTGCAAATTGAAGGCAATAAACTTGCTCTGAGGAATATATCAAACTTGCTCTGAGTAGAATATATCTCATTAAATCTGAGGTAAGGTATGTAAAATACCTAGTATAGATTCTGGCTTTCAGCAAATGCTCAATAAATGGTGGTTATTATTGGTATTTTGTCTTAAACATTTAAACCTTTTACCCTTTAGAAATCAAGAAAAAAAATAATATCAGGATTTTCTTATAGCGGTTCTATCTGTGTTTCTCAATACAAGTATTTCTTTTTTATAGTAATGATCATACTATATTTGTTTATCCAGCACATGTGTATTAGGCATATGTGCAGCCCTATGCACTGCAAGATTCTTGGAATACCAAGCTCATTGAGATTTCTCATTCCTAATCAACGTGCGGTATAATGGCAAAGGCAGAAAAGCAAACCATATAAATGTATAATTCAAAAACTTCACTTCTCTGTGTCTTTCTAACATAGTTACATGTGCTCAAGGAGCCATGTATGAAGCAGAGATGTTCATTGCAGTATTGTTTTTAATAGTGAAAAAGTACATTATATTATATATTAAGTAACCAGTGGCTTAGCTAAACAATAGAATACTATTTAATTTTCAGTGAGTTGGTCTATATATATTAATAAGAAATCTATTTTAGCCCTGGCCCAGTGGCTCAGTTGGTTGGAGTGTCATCCCATACACCAAAAGGTTTCAGGTTCAATTCCTGGTCAGGGCACATACCTAGGTTTCAGATTGATCCCTAGTCAGTGTGTGTGCAGTAAGCAACTGATCAATGTTTCTCACATCGATGTTTCTCTTTTCTCTCTCTCTCAAATCAATAAAAACCTATCCTTGGGTGAAGGTGAAATAATAATAAATAAATAAAAATAAAATATGTACTCTATGTATTAACATATGAGGAGAAATGTAAAACAATTTTTATAAATATATGCTCAATATGATACATTTAATTGTTAAAATGCAGGTATTAAATAATAGTTTTATTATTCACAAACACAAACTAATAACAATGAGTCTTTTTCTCCAGATATCTCATTACTGAGATTAAGTAGATTGAGATTTGGATAGTTATTAAAGGAGATTGTTTACTTTCTATAGAAGAAAAAAAATGTTTTCTTTTATATATGAATAACCTATTCATATATAACTTATAAAAATAAAATTGATATTAAAATATGCTGTTTTAAAACTCCCATTCCCCACTCATAGCCAAATATTCTCAGGAAGGATCTGATAGCCCCCAACTCCAAACACTGGGGTTGACAGTATAACTATTCCATGGAAAGATCCCACTAGCTCTGTCCTCACACTCTCAGTCCCAGAAGCATTTACTGGGTCTTAGGAGCAAACTTTAGGTTGAATTTAAGAAGCTTCAATTTATGGTGACAGGAGAAGATTTGACTTTGGGTGATGGACACATGGTGCAATATACAGATCTTGTAACATAGAAACCCACACCTGAAACCTACATGATCATGTTGACCAATGTGACCCCAATAAATTTAATTTTTAAAAAAGTTTCTATCATGTGATTCATGGTCCCTGTGAAATATCTGGTGGAGGGCAATAGAGATTTCCTAAGAATTTAGCATTAATACCACTGGAAGAAATTTAGGGTAAAGAGATGAATAAAATCAAGTCTTCTGAGAGGACCAAGCAGAGCCCTGTGTTTGGCACTGTCAGGTCACAGCCGAAGCTCAATTCTCCAAGTGGACACTATACTATGTGGAGGCAGTCCCTCCTGGCATCCACGGCAGCTCTCAGTGGTCTGCTCCATTAGGCCAGTGCTCCAATCAAATGTCTCATAAACATTCATCAATAGAGTGAGGTGAAAACCAATGAGAAGAAACTAATTACTATCTGTAATAATTATGGCTAATCTTTATAGAACACTTACGATAAGTTAGATGCTATTTTAACTGCTTTGCATGTATAATTTATTTCATCATTACAGTAGCCTTATAAGGTAGGTGGTTGTTATTATTATTATTACTAGAGGCTCAGTGCATGAAAATTCATACACTTGGGGGGTCCCTCAGAGTGGCCTGCGCCCTCTCACAGTTTGGGACCCCTTGGGGGATGTCCACCTGCTGGCTCAGGACTGCTTCCTGGGGCATTGGGCCTAAGCTGGCAGCCAGACATCCCTCTGGCAGCCTGGGAGCCCTCAGGAGATGTCTGACTAACAGCCTAACAGGGAGTGGGCCTAAGCTGTTAGTCAGACATCCTTAGTACTGCCGCAGAGGCAGGAGAAGCTTCCGACACCACCACTGCGCTGGCCAGCCATGAGCCAGCTTCTGGTTGAGTAGCACTCCCCCTGTGGAAGCACACTGACCACCAGGGGGCAGCTCCTGAGTTGAGCATCTTCCCCCTGGTGGTCAGTGTGTGTCATAGCAACCGGTCATTCCCGGTCGTTAGGGTCAATTTGTATATTACCCTTTTATTATATAGGATTATCTGTTTTACAGGAAAATTGATCAAATGCAGAGTTTAAATCATTTGCCCAATGCCACACAGAAAATGATGGTGTAGCCCAGCTGGCATGGCTCAGTGGTTACACATCGACCTATGAATCAGGAGGTCATGGTTCGATTCCTGGTCAGGGCACATGCCTGAGTTGCAGGCTCGATCCCCAGTGTGGGGCTTGTAGAAGGCAGCCAATCAATATTTCTCTCTCGTCACTGATGTTTCTATTTTTCTCTCCCTCTCCCTTCCTCTCTGAAATCAATTTTTAAAATATATTTTAAAATACTATTAAAAAGGAAAAGAAAGTGATGGTATACTAAGTGATGGTGCTGGAATTTGGATACAAATAGTCTCCCTCCACTACTCAATATTCCTAAAGCAAGTACTGATAAATGACAGTTAACTCTACAATTCTATTCTATTCCTCAGATGCTTTAGGAGAGATACTGAAAGTAAAATGACTAACAGTCATTTCTGGTGTCTCAGCCTGAAGCAGCAGACAGCATGACATCCTCATTTGGTTCCCCATTGTCCGGGATATCGTCAAAAGTATCATGTTTTGCTCACAATACACTTGCCTGAGACGTGATTTCAGGGGCAACTTTTACCACTACAACTGATAGTGCAATACAAGGAGATGGTAGCTTCTTGGTCCCCAGAAACTCCTACAGTAGGAGAGATACTCCACACTCACCTGGCCCTCCCTGAGCCCTACCCCAGATCTCATGCTCTAAGACAGTACTTCATGAATTCAGAACAGAAAGAATCACCCTTCTTCTGAAAATAAAGCATAAAACCTTTTAGTATTTGAGTCAAGCAGAGTGTTGAAATGACTTCTTTGTGGGAGCTAGCTGTTCTCCAGCCAGAGAGTCACCTTCCAGGTGGGGTTTTCCCTTTCTGCCACTAATTGGAACAGAAGACCAATAGAATTCAAGAATCATCCATATAACCCAGTTCCCAAACTCCGGTTTTCTACTTCTACAACAAATAATTTTTCAACCACAAGGGTCTGGTTGCACTTCTCAGACAATTTTCCCTTCTCCCTGCTCCCCCATCCTCTCAGCTAGAACTACTTTATTTCTAGCTCCTGGTATGAGCTGAGAAGGCAGAGAATTGAAGCTACACTGGCCCTTTGGGATTCAAAGGTGGGTATTTTAAGATACCCAAAATTATAGTGTGGGGGAAAGGATGAGACAGAAGAGGAAACCTACGTTGGCAAAGTGTCTACCGTATACCACATGGTTGTTACATCAATAGTCTGCATAAATCATCTCCTTTAGAAACACAGCCAGCATTTTCTGAATTTTTATATTGAATTGAGTGCTTTACCTACATCACTTCATTTCATTGCCACAACAACTCTTTGGGATGGGTGCTATTATTATCACCTTTTTTAACAGATGAAAAGAATGAGGTCCATGAATTCATGCATGCAATAAATATTTGACTGCTTTCTATGTGTGCTACGCCCTGGGGATATGCCAGCCAGCAAAACAGAAAGAACAGTAACTTGCCCAAGATCACACAGCCAGGAAATTAATGCTATACTTTGAAAGTCTGCTTTTTGTTATGTCCCTGTTATTTATTTGGATTATTATTCTATTCTTTCATTCTTCAGCACTTGGAGGATAAATTTTAATAAAAATGAAACAAATTAATATCCCACATCCCACCCCAACCCTCCCCCCTAATAAATGAGTGTATACACAGAGACAATACGCAACTATAGGTTACATGCCAATTTATTCATGTTCAGGGTGACCGTAAGTTCTGATTTACACCTGTTGTAGATCGATTAATGACTGCTAATTATTTTGAGAGCCCCTTTCACTTGTAAAAATATCCCAACCTAATGTACATTGTATGGCCACCCCACTCACACTCTACAGTGAAGTTCCAAACTTGTCCATTTCTGGACTTTGGAACATTAGCTCCCCCACGTTCACATGAGTTTACTCCACTATTAAAGGGAAAAGACTACCGTGACTCCTCCAGACTAAAAAGGATCATGATGAAGGGAGTTAGAGGCATATAGAGATATTGTAGGTGGGGGCTTTATAAATAAAAGGCAATTAAGTGAGAATTGGGAAAAGTACAGTGAGGGAGGAGAGATTGAAAAGCAAAGACAAACACAGAATCTCTCTACCTCATCCAGAGACCCCACAAAAAAATAACCCCAGGCTCAGCCTCCTCACATTCAGCCCCCACCCCTCACTTTCCCCAGCTGAATCCAGGAGGGAAAAGCTCAAATCCAGCTTTAAGGGTGGGAGCTGTTTATTCCCCTTAGGCTAGAAGGGATTTAATGTCTTTAAAGGCTAAATTAAGGCTCTGAATATTTTCTGTGGGTACCAGCTGAGGCCTGGCTAAAACCACTGCTCTATCCTCTAGGACCCTCTACAGTAATTTGTGGGGAGAGTTGCCACCTATTGTTAAGAGTTCTGGTAAAGTCTTTCCCTAGATTACACACACACACACACACACACACACACACTCACACACACACACACATGCACGGTATTAAGAATTTAGTCCTGTCTAGATTTGAGAATAATTTAAAGACCCATCAAAGGCCTTGGGATATTATGACTCGCTGACCCTCTCAGTCCATATCATTCCCCTTACTCCCTCACTGTTCCAGAAAAATGGAAATATGCCAGCCACCCAAGAGGTGGCTTCCTTTTCCTTTTTCGCTCCCTAACTTCCTGTGGTCTCTCTTCCTCGGGCTCTAAGGGGGTCTCCATCTCACTCTCTCAGCCCCCTTCTTTCTTCCCCTCCCATTTCCCCCTTCTTTAGTGCACATGTTCCTCAATTTGATTTACTTCTTTACATTGTGTAGCTTTGCAACGGTTGGTCCTTAGAGAGCCCTCAAAGGGAGCACTCCATCTGTCAGCCTTTCACCATCTCTTTCTGGCCTCCAGCCATTGCCCCTCCCTTTCCCCTTCCCGTGGGCAGTTGCTGAGGGAGCTGTGGGAGATCTAGGCAAACTCCTCTTATCCCTCTTCTTCCCACCTCAGCCCTCTCTTGAGGGTTTTCTTTTCCCTGCTTTCCCCACTCTCACTCAACTTGATTCAGGCCACCCCCTAGGAAAAGCCTTAGAAGTCACAGAAGTCAGTGAGAGTGTTCAGTCCAGTGGAGGCGCTCCATGGCCTCTCTCCTACTGGGATGCCCGATGCTACTAGTATATAATTAAGACTTGTTGATCTAACTGTATAGTGGGTCATCGGTAAATTCAGGATTAGCCTCACAGAGGACAGGGAGCAATAGTGCAGAAAATAGCGACTGCAGATAATCCAAAATTATATCCCATTCAACAAATATCTATTTGTTCAAATCCTATGAGTAGCTGCAGACACAAACGTGGATGAAGTAGGAAGCACCCCAGGGATTCCAGGGACTCACAGTCTAATAGAGACCATTCACATATACGAATGGCTTCAGTCAGGAAAACGGTGATGAGTGCGAAATGTGCTCGAAGACTCCAGGAGGAGGTGTCTCCCGCTCCGGGAATGGTTCCGGTAGGAGGTGAATTTTGAGCTGTGCCTTGAGACAAATGTAGTTTTTCAGTGTATTCCCATTAACTCAGCACCAAATTGAAACTAGGCATTTACGTGCATTTTTTTCTAAAGCTCCACATTATCCATTTTATATACTGAACTCACAGGGGGTTATGTGTTTAAGGTGAAAACTCGGGGTGTTTTGTTTCTCTGTTTTGTTTGTGAGTGCTAAGGAGAATCAGCCGGTTTACTTGTCATTTTTGCCTGGCTGGGGTGGGTAATTCGGTAACTTGTTCTCTGGGAGATGTGTTGCATGACAGTGCTAGCTTTTAAGATTCCAACCATGTAGAGCCATAGAGAATAGCAAGTCCATATTTGCAGAGTGCTCTAGAAATCTGCCTTGTTTTATGTCCCTTGGGCAGTAAGTATGAATTATTTTGTGCATGGAAATAAAACAGAAAAGATAAAATACCCATAGGGAGAGAGACTTGAATGAGGTTACCGGCCGAGATGGTTTGACTTATGTGACTGGCGATTGTCTGGAAACAACCAAAACAAAACCAAAAAGCACTTGTCGCCACTACTTTGTAACATAATCAATCCTTTTATAACATAATTTCACCCCAAATGGACTATCATAAGGAAACCATGCCAATTCATTCCTGTGTTATTTATATAAGTTAAGATAGTAAATAACTGAAATGGACTCAGTAGAATAATTAATTCAATTTAAGTGAACTCCTGAGATAACACTTTGCAGCTCTGACATTTACAGCAGATTTCTAAGACATAAAAAAATGGCATAAAGTAAATTTTTAAAAAAACATAATATGCAAAATTTTGTATATAATGTGATCTCAATTACCTACGATCTATACTAAGAACTGAAGTTTTTCTACACCCATACAGCTTACTGTCCACATTAACCTGGCTTCCCTACTCAGGAAGCTTTTGCCCAGAAGAAACATTTTAAGTAACTTTACTGTTTATTTCAGGAATTTTGCTAAAACACACATACATTTAAATGTGCATTGAATAATAGGATCAAATGACTGCTTACCATCCAATACTCATCTCATAACCCTTGCCTTGCTTTCTTTCCCAGTTCTACACTATTGTACCATTATTTTTTAAATAAGTTTTTATTGATTTCAGAGAGAGAACAGGGGAGGGAGAGAGAGGTAGAAACACTGATGAGAGAGAAACATGAGCCGGCTGCCTCCTGCACGCCCCCTACTGGGGATGGAGCCCAAAACCCAGGCATGTGCACTGACTGGGAATCCAACCTGTGACCTCCTGGTGCATGGGATGATGCTCAACCCACTGAGCCACACAGGCTAGGCTGTACCATTATTTTTATCCATTCCTCTTCACTCCTCACATTGAAAAATCCTTCTTACACTGTACTTCCATTTTATAAATATCCTTACCCCCATTCCTCACAAACACTCTTACAACTGTGGCAAGACAGTGATCTCCCTTATCATGGAAAACAATAACTAAACTTTGTCTTATAAACAAGTTATTTGAGTAGAATTTTTGAAGAATCCAGCATTTTCAAATGTTCAAAGAAAAGAGGCAGGAAAGAAATACAGCAGACTTTTAAAATTGAATTTATTAGGGTGATATTGGTTAATAAAAGTATATGGGTTCAGGTGTACAGTTCTATAATACATCATCTGTATATGTCAAGTCTCTTTCCATCAGCATTTATCCTCCATTTACCCTCTTCTTCCTCCTCCCACCCCCTCCCCCTTCACCTCTGGTAATCACCATGCTCTTGTCTGTGTCCATAAGTTTTTTGTGGATTTTGTTTTTTGTTTTTGTTTTTGTGTGTGTGGTTTTTTTGTTGCTGTTGTTTTTTTTTTTTGTTTTTTTTTTTTGCTTAATTCCTTTCCAGTGATTGTAACTTAGGCAGTAGGCTATGTTTGGTTTTTATTTTATTTATTAACTAGAGGCCTAATGCACGAACTTCATACAAGAGTAGGCCTTCCTTCCCCCGGCTGCCTGCACCGGCTTCCCTCCAGCACCCTGGACCTGGGCTTCCCTCGCAGCCCAGCTTCATCCAGAAGGACAGAAGGACGTCCAGAAGGACATCTAGTCTAATTAGCATATTATGTTCTTATTATTATAGATTTTTATGGGAACAAAAGAGTATATTTTACCTGTTTGAAATAAGTCAGTAGTCAAATGTACAATTCTAAAGAAATCCCTTCAGGTTTCTGGGGATGCATTCACACCATTAGGGTACAGAGAATATAAAATCATTTTGAAAGCAATCCAACAGGGTGGTTCAGAGAACAGATTTTGAAATCCTAATGTTTTATATATTCCTTCTATAATGTGTACTTTTCTGAGTTTGTACTAACTCTTCTAATACTAACCTTCTCATCTAACATTATATGATTATACTCTAAAGCAATTTTTGCAGAAAGTGATGATACCTAAATATGTACTTGTTGTCGTAGGGTGCATTATCACAGTCCATGCTGTTTGTTCCTTTCTCCTATAGAATGCATGCTCTCCTCACGCTGAAAACTTGTCTTACTTTTCAATGTATTCGCTGCAGCACAAAACATAGTACATTTATTACATTTGTTGAACACAACTGGAGGAGGTTATCTCAAGAATCACACAATATGGGAGGGACAACCTGACAGCATTGCATAAATTTTTATTGAGCACCTATGACTGCCAGAGCCTGGTTGATTCAGACACTAGGGATCTAGTGGAGAATTGGAGAGACAAAGTTTTTTTCCATTTATATGATAGTGTTTATGTTTAAATACAAACTAGAAAATTTAATTTCACAAGTATTTTCAGAAATAATCTCCTGATGTTTAAAGTCAGGATGCTCTACCTTGGTTTCAACAGTCCTCGAGTCCTCCAGTTATAACAGAAATCCTATTTCACTTTTCCAAAGAGAAGTTCTTGTTGAAAATTCTCTACTGAAAACAAATATCTTGTTTCAGGCCTCAAGGACCTTATGACTATAAAATGTTTAAAACGTTGTTCAAGCAATTGGATTAAATGTGTTATAACCTGTATATGTGCGTGGGTGCACAGAAGGACTTTGACCTGAAAGAACTCCTATTTCTATTCATTGGGGTCATAGTGATTGGAATACCTTAGATAAATTTATATTTAAAAACATATACACACACAGAACTTCAGTAAAATAAACTTATTCACCAGTATGTATCTGGCTTAAGTCCTGGCTTAATTACTGTCAGTACCTCCTTTTCATTTTCTAAAGTGTCTCAATTTGAACAATACATATATAACTACCCTACCTTTATCAGGAGCACTTGAGGAATAGCAGGAGGAGAACAGAGAGAGGCAATATTTGTTTTCAAAGGGTTTTAATAGGAGAAAGAACCAAGCAAACATAAGCAAAACAACATCAACAAAGTTCAATTCTTTTTTAAATGTACTAACTGGAAACCAGAGGACCTGGGTTTCAGGACTTACCAATAATCATCCTGTGACCTCTCTGAGCCTCATCTATGAATTAGGGGTCATAAACTAGATGATGACTATTCTCCCATATCTAATTTAACTTTCTAAAATCACATTAAGATGATGCTAAATTAAGACATTTTAATATATGAGCTGCGTTATGAAAGGCAATCTTCATGGAAGAGGTAATGCAACAGGTATAACAGGAAGGTGGCGTGGAACCAGGATGGACCAGGCCAGGATGAGATTAACCTTCTATATCGCTGCTCCTCTCCACACCTTGCTCTTGGATGATTCATCCTTCAGCCTGGGTGGGTATGTGAGTGGCTGGAAACAGCAGCAGAGAGATACAAAGGACCACTGACAAAGGAGCATGTCTAGTAAACCTCAGAGGTCTGCAGCATTTTCAACGTTAGAAATAAACAAATTCTGTGTTCCACTCCCCTGTTCTGAAGGCAATACCATTAACTAAAAACTTAATAAATTATATAGTTTTGCAATTTTTTCTCAGTGTTGATTTAAGTAGCTGTAATATTCATTAGCACTTTGTAAGATATTTTCTTGTGGCAATATATTTAAACTGCTTTTAGCTTTTCTATAAGCAAACTGTTGTGTACCTGATATGACTCGGGTCCTAGGAATAAATTTACAAAAAACTCTTATGCATCATCTTTGCTCTAAAGGACATGAGAAAGAAAACTGACATGTCCTTAAGCAATTTCACACCATTTTCTGATTTAATATTTGTCTTGGGTGATTTTATGTGTCATCCTGACGAGGCTAAGGGATGCCCCAGATAGCCTGTAAAATGTTATTTTGGGCTGTAACTGTGAGGTTGTTTCTGGAAGAGATTAGCATTAGCAGTAGACTGAGTGAGGAAGACAGCCCTCACCAGTGCAGCTGGGCATCATCCAGTCTGTTGGGCAACTGAATAGAGCAAACAGGTGTAGGAAAGACAAATTTGCTGTCTCTACTTGAGCTGAGATATCCATCTTCTTCTGCCCTCAGATGTCAGTGCGCCTGGGTCTTGGGTCTTTGGAATTGGACTCAGACTTATCTCGCCTTGTTTTCAGGCCTTCAGACTTGGACTGAATTACAATATTGGTTTTCCTGGTTCTACAGCTTGCAGACATCAGACATCAGATGATGGAACTTTTTGACCTCCATCGTGTTTGCCAATTCCTATGATAGATGATAGATAGATGACAGATAGATAGATAGATAGATAGATAGATAGATAGATAGATAGATAGTAGGGCCATTTCAGCCACTCAGGAAGAGCCATCTACCACTTTCCTTTTCCTATATCACACTTAATAACAACTCAGGCCTCATTTTCTGTGGTCAGAGGAGTAAGTCACAAGTCTAAAAGTTAGACACAGCATTTCGTGACACCAGGATAAAGTATACACATCTTGGTGCCTGTCACCATCTGATCCAAGCACACTTCTCATGCCCACCATTCACTTCTTTGCTTCTGACTATTCTATTCTACAGCTACAGGAAATTCTTCACATGTTCTCTTTCTATACCTTCATGCCTCTTTCGATGTTATTTCTTCCATAAGAACATCTTTCCCCAAATCACTCTTTTGGCCCATCTTATTTGATTCTCTGGAATCAAATATTAGGAAGAATTAGGTATCTGATACAAGTTGAATTGTGTTCCCTCCAAATAAGATGCACTTTTAACCCGTAGTGCCTTTGAATAAGATCCTATTAGGCAATAGGGTCATTGAAGATGGAATTAGCTAAGTTAAAATAAGGTCAAACGGGAAGGGGTGGGCCCCTATCCAATATGACGGGTGTCCTTATAAGAAGACAATCATGTGAAGACAGACACACAGGGAGAATGCCATGTGAATAGAGAGGATTGGAGTGATGCATACACAGGCTAATGAATGCCAAAGATTGCCAGCAAACTACTGCAAGGTAAGAGACAAGGAAGGATTCCCCTGTTGGCTTCAGGAGAGCATGACCTGGCTAACATCTTGATTTTGGGCTTCTAGCTTCCAGAACTGTGAGACAATAAATTTCTGTTGTATTAAGCTGCCCAGTTTTCTGTACTTTGCTACAGTTGCCCTAGGGACAAATACAGGGCTCCTCTGTGCTCTCATGTACCTTCTTTTTAATTATCTATATATTAGTCTATTCTCCTCTAGACTGAATTCCTCAAAGGGAAGACTCTCTTAATCATTTATACTGGATTATCTATAAATAGTGTTTGATATAGAAAAGGGCCTGAAAAAATATGTGTTGAATTAACAAATGAATAAAGAGGTAGAGGAGATTGGTGACTAGATGGGAAAACATCTGAGATCCAGTCATAAGTTTTTGTTTTGCTTTGTTTTTGTTTAATTTTATTTTTAGCAACTCTACTGCCAGAATGTTTCCCTTCAGTTCTTAAAAAATATTAGTTTCTTGCTTAAATGCACCTCCAAAGGAAATAGTCACTTAAGAAAAAGACAGTTATTTGTGAGAGGGATTACTGCAAGCAAATTTGAAGAGGAACGTTGGCAGAAAAAAAAAAAAGAGCCCTAAGTGGAGTAGCTCAGGTCTTTGAGAAGTGGAGTTGTTCTCCCTGAGCTAAAATGACAAGAATTTGGGGCCCAAAAAATCCAAAAACAAAATACTTCCTTTTTTTTACTTTTTTTGTTAATCCTCACCTGAAGATATCTTTTCCATTGACTTTTTTAGAGAGAGTAGAGGGGAGGGAGAAAGACAAAGAGAGAGAGAAACATCGATGTGAGAGAGACACTGGTACATGCCCTTGACCGAGAATCAAACCCACAATTCTTCAGTCTACAGGCCGATGCTCTAACCGCTAGGCAAAATATTCCTTTAATATCAAGATTCATCCTCCTGGCTACTTCTTTTGTCTTATCCCTAGTGGTTTCAGGTCATGAAATTGTTATGCCTTTCTATCTCTGATTTCTCTTCCCAGAATTCCTGTCCTAACTTTAATGGTTTTCTAAACAAATTTTCAAAACTTCACTCAAGGGTCACCTCTTCAATAATGCCTTTTCTGAGTCCTACCCCAAGCCTCATGTGCCAGCACTGTATCCTGAACAGATTTCTTGAAGGACCTATCGGCACAGCTCTACCAATTTAGACCGTTCACGAGGCCATGATCTTCCTGAAAGCAGGACTTACACCTTTACATTCTTTAACATCCATCTCACTATGAGGTGTGTGGTAAATGCACAATAAATGTTAGTGAAATAAAGAAATTAAGGACTGGCAAAGTTTGTCTCTAGACAAATTGAAACATTTACTGTGTTTCAGCTATAAATAAGACAAACTAGAATCTATGAAACAGTAAGGGGAGTAGCATTCTTTTTCACATGAGACAGAAGTAAAAGAATTCCGCAAAAATCACTGCAGGACAAGTGGCAATCAATATGTGGAGGAAAAACTTTGGAGTTGAGAAGAGTGAACAGACTTACAAAGGTAGCAGTAGAATCCCATTCTTAAGAAAGAGCTCAATGCCATTCTTTATTCCTTGGCCTGATGATGGTGGCCAGGCACAGCTGAGCTAGCCAGCAGGAGAATGGGTGGGATTTGGGAAGGTCCTTTGAGCAAAACTCTCTTCCCTCATTCTGGTCTAATCTAATTCAAGAGGCCCAGATTGGTTGGGGAGGACAAAACCACCAGGCAAAAACAGTCAAATATTCTTGGCAAATATTGGCCGTGCTCATTTACTCTTCATTGGCCCAGGACCCCAAAGGTGGGGGAAGAGAATTCCAAGCCAGAAAATATAATTAGTCAGCCTGCTGGTTTAGGCTCTAATTTAATCTGGGCAGCTGTGCCAGGAGCTGTATTAGCATGACACTGGGAGGCGGAGAATATAATTACTGAGCAATGAAGAAGGGGAGGAGAAGTGGGATGGTGACCCGTTTGTGCCTGTGTTGGAGGATGGGGTAGAGGGGAGGCTGATGTCAATGGAGAGGGAGGATTCCCCTGGGAGAAGAGAATAGGAAAAGGGCTTCTGTCAGTGGATGGAAGGTGACTTTAATTTGGCTTTTGAGAAATTATGTGTGTGGTGTACAGAATGAGTGTGTGTGTGTGTGTGTGTGTGTGTGTGTTGGTGTGCTTTGTGGCTAGGGGCTAGTCCACTCTGCATGACAAAGGTGAGATTGAGAGTTGATGGATGGGCCTTGTCCCTTACTGGAGGGAAGGGTGAGGGGGTGTGAGAGCAGGTTATAGCTGAATTCTGAACAAATATTCTTAGATACTTTTTCAGTGAGCCTGTCTAAAAGTGGAAAGCAGGAAAAGGTTTTTAAATGTGCACACTCATTATCTACTTTTTGTTATAGACAAAGGCATATGATTAAAAGGATAGTTTTTAGGTGATTGTATTTACACCCAAAAGCTACCAGGTACTAATTTTACTTCCAGGGTGCCTACTCTGTGCAGGCTCTGTGTTGAGCAGCTTATACTTCATTATTTTAAGTAGTCCTTATGGATATTTCAACAAGGTGTTTGGTATCATAATCCCTACTTACCAATTGAGGAAACTGAGGCTCACAGAGGTTAAATATGAAGTCCACAGCCATATAACTATTAAGTGTTGAAAGTATGATTCAAATCAGGCCTATCTGACTCTAAACACTACGTTACTGACCAGCAACCCCAAATAGGTATAATCCTCTCCATTTATATATGGGGGAAACTGAGGCTCTGAATAGTGACATATTTTCATTAGCTCAAAATTTGAGTTAATATCACAACTGGAAATAGAACTTGGATCTCAAACAAGCCTGCCTTTCTGCATAGAGAGCATGTAGGGGAAAGAAGAAAATTTATTTGCCGGGATAAAAACTGGATATCTTGAAAGAAACAGAAATAAAAACCAGTTTTTCTCTCACTCAACCCAATGCTCTTTTCACTATAAGTAAGAAGCATGATAATAACAGCTAAATGTTTTGCTCACTATGTACTAGGTAACATACTAAGCTTTACATACCCACATTCCATGACAACACTTTGAGATGGGCACTATGACTGTAGTCTGTTATGTGAGAAGACGAAGGCACCAAGGCTACGTAGCTTGCCCCAACTCAACTAACTGGTTAACTACAGAGCAAATCTGGGCAGCCAATCTCTTGATCACTGTCTCCCTGTAAAGCACACTGCTCCTTCAGGTATCATCTCATCCTTCTCGCTGTGTCCAAGATGAATCTATGAGGTTATCCACTCCATGAAGTGACATAAAACTTCAAAGAGTCATAGAAATCGTTCTTTATTTCATGCCTAAGCCCATCCCACTCAAATTTCAGCCTGTCACTTTGGGCAATGGGAAGACGTATAACGATATATTGGGGATCACTTCGTTTACTCTTGGAGTCAACTTTCTCTGCAGCTTTTTAAAATTATATCTTTTCATTGATTTCAGAAAGGAAGAGAGAGGGAGAAAGAGATAGAAACTCAATGGTGAGAGAGAATCATCGATCGGTTGCCTACTGCACGCCCCACACTGGGGATCAAGCTGCAACCTGGGCATGTGCCCTGACCAGGAATCGAACCTTGACCTCCTGGTTCATAGGTCAACCACTAAGCCATGCTGGCTAGGCTCCCTGTGGCTTTTAACCTTCTCATCTCCTGCAAAATTATGTGTTTTCTGTCCTCTCCTAGGGGCTCTTGTCTTAGAAGACACAGAGGAGAAGCCTGGTTCTTCCTCTTCTTTTGTACTTTGAGATTTGTTACTCTTTCACCTCTCTTATTCCCAAGCAAAGACCTCCCTCTGGGACCCTGAGGGCCACTGGGAAAAGGAAAGGAAGGAAGCCAGCTTTCCGCTCCTAGAGGAGGAAGAGAGGGACACTGCGCTCACAGGGCCTCTGGAAAACCGAGTTAGCAGGAGGAGCTGGCCCTCCCGGCAGCCTAGCCCTGCTTCCTCAGCTGGTCAGCAGATGCCTACACTCAAGAGCGGCTCTTCTCTGGGGTCCCTGCCAATCTCCTGGGCCTTGGCAAAAGGAGCCAAAAGGAGCACAGATGAGTCCTGAAGCCCGCAGGCACCGTGATTTCACAGGTCCTCTATCCCTGACCTCCCCCAGCCCTATAGCCCCTATTCCTATGTCTTCTCCCTCACCCTCCCAAATCCTCCCCACCTCCTCAGAGGAGCACATGTGCTATAATTAAAAAGAACTTCCGATTGAAAATCCAAAACTTCCGATTGAAAATCCAAAACTTCCGATTGAAAATCCAAAACTTCCGATTGAAAATCCAAAACTTCCGATTGAAAATCCAAAACTTCCGATTGAAAATCCAAAACTTGATTGTGCCATTAGTTGTGTGAGCAACATCTTCATCTATAAAATGAGACAAATAATATCTGCTCTGCATTTTCAACAAAGCTGTGAGCACGAGAGGAAAATGTATATTAAGGGGCTGGTTACATCAATTACAGGGTTGCTCTCAGTGCCATCGTCACAGTGAATGGACTTATAAAGCAGCAGACATGACACAGGTTTCAGAATCAGAGTCGGACAGATGAGGGATGAAACCCTGGCCTTCTTCTGAGACTGCTGGGACTTGTCCTCCTCCTCTGCTCACTGGGAATCTACCTACCGCCTGGCTGGAAGGTTGCTGTAGATGTAAGTGAGGGGGCGTACAGTGGGACACTTAAAGAGAGGTAAGTGGGCAATGAGAGCTTAATACATGTTTCCTCTCCCAGATTCTACTGCTCCCCAAATCCAATCCAGAGCTATCGGCCCCTGGGCTCATGGTTGTGTTGGTTGCCTGCCCAAGGGAGCAAATACAACTGGGGTGTGCACTCTGAGACCAGGCTCCATTGGCCTGGAAGAAGGGTGCTTGTTTTGCCCTCCAATCTACCAAGATGGTTATGTGCTAGACTCAAGGGCAACTGAGCAGGAGTACAGTGTATAGGAGTTAGAAGTAGAACCATCACACACACACACACACACACACAGCTTCCAGAGTGGTATTGCTAAACGTGTCTCTGAATACATCCTGCCCTACTCGAGTTTTGATGTGTTTGATCTCCACCAGTAAGCAAATAAAATACTAAAACTAGTCGGTGAAAGTGGATAATAGGGAATTGACTATTTACATAGTTGCAAAAGATTTAATAGCACTTATTTTAAAAGGAAAATAAGTTTACAGTAAATAAGAACAAAAGAAGAATGCCTCCTGTGTAACTAATTATTGGGAAACGGACACCCTGTGTGGCCTGACGTGTACCCTGAGAAGGATACAGCATCTCATTTATAATCCGGAAACCATCGCTTAACCCGAATTTCATCACACGGAACTGCAAACAAACCAAATGGAGGGACACTTAGAGCAGAGAAGGACCATGCGCTTCAAACACGCCAACATCGTGGAGATCATGGAAAGCTGAGGAGTGGTTCCAGATAAAGGAGGCGAGACAGACGGGAAATCCACGTGCCCGGTGTGATGCTGCACATTGCTGGGAAAATAATGAAATTTGAATAAACTCCGCAGGTTAGATAATAATATTGCATCAATGTTATGTTTCCTGATTTTGCTAATTGTACAGTAACTGTGACGATGATTGTCCTTAATTTTAGGTGAAGGATAAAGAGGCATGCGATATGCAAATTATTCTCAAAGGTTCTGAAAAAAGGAGACAGTGTTATTCTAATAAAGCAAAATATTAACTTGTAAATCAGAGTAACAGGTGTACCAGAGTTCTCTTTACTCTTCTTACAGTTCTTCCATAAGTTTGGAATTATTTCAAAACAAGAATTTACAAAATAAAGTTCAAACCCTGAAATATGACATTCAAGGATTTCTTAGTTATAGCCTCAAACTGTCTTAACAATCTTATGTTCCACTTATTCTTGGTCATAAAACTCACATTATAGCCACATTGAGCTACTTGATTTTTCCCAACTATCCAAGCATCCCCTCTATTTTCCACAGTGGTATTTGTGCTCACTCAGATCTCCCCTGCCAGGGCAGCCTTCTTTTTACTTCTCAACCTTTTGAAATCCTCTTCAACGCTGGACAGCCTTAATAAAAAATCACCCAACCGAAGGAAGAAGCCCTCATCTACTCAGCCCCTAAATCCTGGGTTACTTCATCAATTTGGGTTAGGTCAACCTTCAGAGCTGTGGGCTAGTCTCAGACTCCACCTAACCACAAGCAGAACTCAGAGAATGGGGATAGGCTGCCACCTGGTGGTCTTTAGGAATATATTCGTCTGAAGAGCATCTGTGAGCACACAGGTTTGCAGAATGAAAAGTCAGGATACACACATTCTACTCAAAGTCTCATTCAGTTTCTCTGTAGGTTATAATATTGACTTTACTACATGTTTTGAGGACTAACGTTAAACTGTATTATTGTTTTCACAGAATACTCACTCAATAGAGGGTAGCTAGTATTTTAGAAACATAAACTACTATACTGGAAAGAACCTACAAAACCATTTATTTGCATTTCATCATTTTGTAGTTAAGGAACCTGATATCCAGGAGAAATGCAGGGCAAGACCTAAAGGACAGGCTTTTTGACTCCTCACTCCTTTCCCAAATGTAGGTCAGAAGAAACAAGTGCATTACAACAAAAATAATAGTATGTAATTGTAGCATCTCACCCGTCCCCACCCTCATGTTTACTCCTGCTTTCTAAGGGAGGCCTGGCAAGCTGCTGGTTCCAGGTCGGTGAGGGCAGGAGGAAACGCCAGGGGAGAACGTTCCCTCAGTGAAGGAGGAGGACGGCTGTGGCAGGGGCAGGTGTCTGCAAACATGAGATGCTTCCTCCCACGAGGTAGACCAATTTGCCTTTCATAGTTTGAATGGTTACACTTCAGTTTCACTTTTTCTTGCGTGTGAATCACTTCCTTTCAGCTTCTCTCTGTGTGTGCCACTTTCGTTAGTCTCTCTTCTTTCTTTTCCTCCTACTTTTTCTTTAAACGTAATAAAGAGAACTCTCCCAGCAGCCAAGACTCCTATGCAGACCAAGCACCGGGGTTGACACATTTACCATTTCCCCCTCCTGCTGCGCTCCCTCTGATCTGATCAGAAGGCGACAGTTATCCCACTTCCTCTGATTAACTGACACAACACTGACGATACCTTTTAACATCTTTCCAGAAATCCTGGTTTGTTGTTCTCCAGCCCATCACTGGGTTCTGCCCAACATGCACTCCTGTCCCTGTGTTCACTCTGCCCACCAGGGTCTCCGGTCCACCGCGGCTGGGGGATACAGCCTGACTTCGGTGGGATGGCCTCACAGCTTCAAGGCTTCCCTTATGTAGAGATGAGAGAAGGACATGGGCTTAGAAGAAAGCCACCCCTTCCTCGCTGTAACCCAAGTGCTCATGTTCTGCACTCACTCTCGCCCTACATTTCCCCCCTTTTACCAAAGCTCCAGCAGCCTCCAAATCCTACCTGCTGTTGTGGCTTTTAATGCCTGCCCTTTTCAAGACTTCAGGGTGCTGGGCCAACTTTAAGTGTTTTCCAAATCCATGAGGTCACTGATTCCCAGGCACTTGCCACATAGTTTCTCCAAGGTTCAACGCACTTTCAATGCTCTTTTATCCAAAACTGTGTATTGCTTTTCTGTCATCGCCCTCTTTCTTTCCCACCACCAATTACACCATTGCTATGAGTTTTTACTTTGTACCAGGTACCTGCTATACAGAGAAACCCTGCCTGAGGGCCTCTTTTCTTCTAGATAAGGAAACTAAGATAAAAATTATTCCATATTTCTTGTTTCTCAAGTCCCTGGGGTTATCCACCTGGATCAAGTCCCTGGGGTTGTCCTTTGACTCCCACCCTACAGAATCCCCAGATCCCTCCTTCTCCGCTGCATTTATACTCACATCCTCTGGGGCCCAGGCTCTGTCCACTTCAATTGTCATATAAAACCCTGAACACTCACTGTGTGGATCACACTTGAGACCCCAAAGAGGTACTGTGCTTCTAAGTTAAGCAGTCTTGATCAGAAAAAAGAACACAGGCTCACCAGGCAGTCAGAATATTCTGTGTTCAAACCATCTGAGAATGATGACATGAAAGCCATTATTTAATCCAGAGAAGACACAACTGAAGTGGCCACAGTGGAAGACAACTTTCCCAAAAGTAATTTCCTTGAAATGACCCTTTAAAAAAAAAGACTAGTAGATTTGTGAAATACAAACTCTCTCCTTCTAGAAGAGTCACGATTTATATCAGCTTGTTAGAAGTTTCAAGAAGTTGTGCCTTAAAAAATTAGGTGTGTCTTCCTGTTAGAATGCCTACTATCAACAAGACAAGTAACAAGTGTCGGAGAGGTGTGGAGAAAAAGGAACCCTCATTCACTTTTCATGGGAATATAAACTGGTAGAGCCACTGTGGAAAATAGTATGGAGGGTCTTCAAAAAATGAACAATAGAATTATCCTATGACCCAACAACCCTCTTCTGGGGATCTACCCAAAACTTGAAAACATTCATTCACAAAGATCTATGCACCCCTGTGTTCATTGCAGCATTATTCACAGTGGCCAAGACATGGAAACAACCAAAGTTGAGGACTGGATAAAGAAGGACTGGATTAAGAAGATGTGGTACATATATACAATGGAATACTACTCAGCCATAAGAAAAGATGAAATACTGCCATTTGTGACAACATAGATAGACCTTGAGAATATCATGCTAATGATATGTTAAGACAGAAATGTCAGCCAGAAAATGTTAAAAACCACATTATTTCACTCATATGTGGGATATAAAACTGAAAGCAACAAATGAACAAGCAAGAAAAACAAACAAACAATAACTCACAGACAACAGTATGGTAGTTACTGGAGGGAAGGGGGAGTAAAATATGTGGTGACAGATGATTTGATTTTGGGTGGTGGGCACACAATGCAATATGCAGATCGTGTATCATAAAAAAGTACAGCTGAAACCCATATAACCTTATTAACTAATGTCACCCTAATACTTTTAATTTTTTAAAAAAGAAAACTGATGTTTAAAAACAAATAATGGATAAGGAAACATTAGGAATAAAGTTAGTGAAACAAGTAAAAAAAAATCAGGTATGTCTTTTGTTAACCATGTATTTACCAAAATTGCTTGACCACACTAAGAGTAAGCTCTCTAAAGGGTAGCCTTTTATATTGTTTTTCTGGATCTTGTTTATTTATGGCACTTAGACAGTGCCCAGTAAAATACAATTTGAATAGAGTTATAATTTCAAATCTCTACAGGAACACCCTCTGCAGAGGCCTGTGACAGAGTGCTCTCAGCGCTGCTGAAATTACAAATAAGGAAGATACAGGAAAACTTTCCAGCAATTGAGTTGAGTGATTCAGGAGAATGGGTGTGTCAGAAAAGTTAGCAAATCCCATCTCATGGAATTAATTACTTCCAGAACATAGAAGCAGAGGGAAGAACAGAGTTATTTTGGTGGACCCTTTTCTGTGTGAAGAAAGTTCAGAAAACCCTTGGTTAGTTAAACCACCACCGGGTTCTCCCCTGGGACTCTATCCACAAACACTCTCTCCCCCCACATTGGAGCCTTTGACACAGGAAGGAAACAAACTCCCTTGAACTTTCCCATCAGCAATTTAAAGGACCAGACTCAGTGAAAAATGGGTGTTTGCAAACCCCAGGGTCTGTGGAAGGAGAAAGCTGAGAACTGAAATGGAAGCAGATGATGCACGGAGCCTAGGCAGGGGGTCCAGCTGCTCAGCACAGAGCAGAAGCGCTGAGCAGCAACTTCCCTATCATGGGCAGCCTCTCTGGGCAGCTGTCCTGGCTCCGCCCCAGGTCTGACTGGGCAACCTGCCAGCTCAGCTCTCACTTCTGTAGCTTCAGAACTCATGCCCAACCCAGCTCATCTGTTTGATGGACACATACATGTTCTGAAACTATTCTATCAGTGTTATCAGGTTATGTGTCTAGAGAATAATATTACTCAAAAGCAATTTTATTTGACTTTTCAATGGACAAGAGTTTTTTCCTAATGCATTCTTTATTATATTGATAATGATTTCTTACCAAAGAGCTGTCATTTCATATTTTCATTTTCCATAATAAAGCACACATAGTTACAAGAGAGGAGAGAAAAATAGTGTGTGTGCATATTATAGATTTTTAGAAGCAAGAAAATATTTGAAGTTATTTCTCTGTTTGTCAGAAGAGGAAACTGGTACCCAGTGAAATTAAATAACTATCATATTGCAAGTGTTCAAGTCGGAAGGCTTGTTTGGTATAACGGTTTTATTTTTAACCAGGGGTGGGAGGGAGTGAACAAAGTCTTAAAGCCTTCTAAAATTCTGGACTGCATTTACACAAAAAGGACAATCGGTTAAGTTTTCAGGATGCATGTGGAATATATGATCAGAGAACTTTGCAAGGTCTGCAATAAAAAGCATTTAATGTTTTCCAAGGATGGAAAAGGGTAGATGAGGGAGACAGCGGGAGATAGAGAGAGAGACCCTCCTATGGAAGAAGGCAAACACAGAATAGCCTGGGCTTCCTTCTCCTCCGAGGAATCATACATCAGCCTTGACTTTCAGCAACTACTTATAAAGAAGAAAACATTTCTTTAAAAAAAATAAATCAAAATGGTAGTTTTTTAATTAACAAAAAAAAATTTCTAAAAATATGCTTGTGAAATGGCTTCTTTACTGACTGAGCCCATTTTGATATACAGCGTGCTGGGGGGAAATTGAAAGCATTGTATTAAAGAGCCTTTTAACAGCCTTTTGCATTCCTCTATTCTACAGCTTTCTGCCCTTCCTTTAGATAGATTATCCCCATTTTGCAGACAAGGACGCGGAGGCCTGAGGTGTTAATTAATGTGCCTACAACTACAGAGCCAACTACAGAGCCAACTCATGCCAGAGTCTGACTTCAAAGTCTACTCTATAGAAATATCTTCTGATATTCTCTTGGCTACAAAGTCTCCCATGAACCTACCTGTGCTTATAAAATGTTAGCAGTTGGGCCAGACCAATTGTTTCTTATGCTGAACAGTCCCGTGCCTCCGAAGACATTCCGCATCTCTGGCCCTCAAACACAAAATAGCAGGAGCAGCTTTCTACCACTGAAAACTAAAATGCCCTTCCGTATTGACAAACTCCCTCCAGGAGTGGTACCCTCCCTAACCCCAACACATTGAAAATAACTGTCAAGGGAAACACTGAATTTCAGAAAGTTAGGGTTTAAAAAATATTTAAGCATTCCATTAGTTTAGTGTTTGTAATCAACTTAAAATAATAGTGATAAAGAGAACAAGAAAGGGCTAGGTTTGGTTTTTTCACTTGTTGACTTTTAGGTAATTCTCCTCCCTCCACCCCCATCCTCTCCCCTCCACACACACACACAAAAGCATACATTTAGAACCAACTGTATAGGGGGAAATATGTCAGACATTTTCATCCCTACATGAAAATGTGTGTGTGTGTGTGTGTGTGTGTGTGTTAGAGAATGAGACAGAGAGAATGATTTTTTTTTTACTTATATTATCCTTGAAGGAAATAATGTTTAGAAAACTTAACTTGCCAAACAGGAATTTTATTTAGGATTCTTTCCACCGTACTAAAGCTATAGTGTGGATGTCCAATGAAATTAGCAATTGGAAATGGAATTTGGGCACATGGTAAAAAGAAATCCAAGTGTAATTATAACCAAAAAAATTAGAAGGAAAAGAATGAACATGTGAAAATCAGTCACATTAAGCACATTAGAGGTGTGCCTTGTATAATAAATATTGTGATAAATAATTGCAGATAAATGATACAGGGAGGGAAACAGAGTGGGATGAGGAAAGAGAGATAGGAAAGAGCTGGAATGGTGCAATATCAAACAAAGAAGAAATCCCATTAGCAGATATTGGAGAAGTGGAGAGAAAGACAGTCAGTCCTGCTGAATTAATGAGGGTGGAAGTGACTGGGGATTGGGGGGAACGTTTTGGAGTTTAATAAGGTTTCTTTGACTTGAAAGCCAATAAACTGAAGACATCTGCAGGGTATGATGGATTTTTTTTTTAAACCAAATTTTAAAGGCGAAGGCAATCGTGTGTTTTTTAAGAGGAAAACTTTGAAGTCGTTTGAACATAAAAACAAAGTGCTAAGAAGTCAACACAGAAAAAAGTGGCTTGTGATGGTGTGCAGTATTTGAAAACAAGCTTCTGGGGAATTCACAAAAGTGTGAACGAGTTATGAAAACATCCATTTTGGCAAAGCGCCCTCTCAAGTGTGTGATAGGGCTGCACGCATCTTCTCTGAGATAAATGTGAGAGAATTTTCCAGAGAGAGAGATCTAGCGTCATTTTCAGACACGTCCCCTCCTGGGGACAGAAAGCTTTATCTGCAGCAGTGGGAGTCTAGTGATGTGGTAGGAAGACTTTCCTGTGCACACATCATTAAAGGGGCTGTACCTTTCCCTTAATAGGAAAAGATCTGCTGTTTGGGGGAACCAAGGCAGCCCTCTGACGAGAAAGGCTCACTAGTGGCGAGCTCAATACTTTGTCAGATACTTTGCTCTTCAGTCAGCCTCCTGAGCTAGAGCAAAGGATGTGGCTGGGGTAGGAGGCGGGGACTGTGCATTTGTGTGTATATGTGCCTGTGTGTTTTCTCATTTCCGCTTCCCCTTTCAAGCTTGCAACTGCCGTTTAATGAGGACAGAGAGAAAAGTGCAATATGCAATATGATACTTTCTCACTGTCCTCACTGCAATCCCCATGCCTGGGAAAGGGTTGGCCCAGCTTTCATGACTGCTTTGCCTCAAATTCAGCTCTCTACCAGCAAACAGGTGAGTGCAACTTCCACTTTATTTAAGACTATACTGATGTAGGATGATGCTGGGAGACAGGAGAAAACAGGTCAAAGAAACATCAGGCTGTGAAGAAAAGAGGCAAGTCAGGAGAAGATCTCCCGCACCCCTGACTCCAACCTTTAAAAAACTCATCATTGTGCCTCTTGGAACAGGGAGTCCCTTTACACTCTTTTTCCTTCCCATCACTGGAGAGGTGCTCTTTCTGGGGTCACAAAGCATGGGTTCCTTTGATGGCCTGAATTAATATTTAGGAATGTTTCACCTTTCTCACCTGAGAAGTTTATCTCTGTGTCTTGCTGTACTCACTTTGGCTGTAAATTCAATGTGATTCTAACTTTGAAAGATTCTCCAGGTGAAAAGTTTCTTAGCTTCATTTCAGGTCCCATTCTAGCATCCGTAACTCTGACTAAATCAATTTTGGTTTTTGTGGGTATGAACTTTCTTCAGAAATCATGGAACAAAGCTGTTGAGGAGATAAACTAAAGCAAGGTACATTGGGGTTACCCATGAAGTTACACAATTGGACAATACCAGACCAAATTAACTGGACGGCTCAAGATAGATAACTACCCGTCAGGGTTGGCTTTCAGCTGTACATGTCAGAGATGGGTCAATGAATATATTGACTACTTAATGGCCTACATAATCCTGGGCGAAGAAGGGTGGATTCTGTACTTCCGCAATATCCTTGTCTTAGTGGTATCCAGGCTGAGCATGTCACCACCTACATGAGTTTTGGGGAGGGTAGAAGAGTGGAAAGATCCACTATGCTGGGGTTTCCCCCATGCCCCTGCTGTGCTACTGAGCTCCCCAATGGGTGGAAGAGAAGGGGTAGGTCCCCAAAACAGAACAAGGACAAGATAAAAGAGCCCCACAGGAGTGATAAGACCACGAGGATTCGGAAGAGATCCCCAGGGAAGGAACAGTGACTCCATCTACCACCAATGGCCTTGGGTAGAGAGGCCCAGGGACATTCCAGACAGTACATGGCAGTGCCGAGGACAGGAGGTCGGAGGTCAGAGGTCAGAAGCTTTCAACTTGTGTGTTCAAACTTCAGACTTAACCGTGTTAGGCTTGAGTGATTAGAGAAAAAGATCTGGTGGGATTTTCCTGTAATATGAAGTATTACTAGGAAGAGGGTAAGCTCTATTTTCCTGTAATATGAAGTATTACTAGGAAGAGTGTATTCTCTATTTCTACATATTATCAGAGATAACAAGCTAAAGATACAACATAGGGGACAGAAAGAGATCTAACAAATGATTTCTTATTCACGGGCACTCCAGGGCATTTGGAAGTTTTTTACAACGATCCTAAGAACACTTGCTCACAACTCCTTTGGCCCTCTGAATGTTAGATGGAATCCAGTGAGGAAGCATTAGGCAGTGGCCGTAGAGACCCAACACAGTCATTTTTAGTTTCAGATTTATGATTCTTATTCTAATAGAAAATAGAGAGAAAGTTCGGTCCCAGCTCAGATCGTAACTCACAAGGTCCACTCTGGGCTGCAGTAAAGGAAAAAGATCAGACATTTATTTCCATTTGATAACTAACAACTCTTTGCCTCTTGAAGGACAAGACCAAAGTGGGTATCCTGATACCCACTGTACTCCGTGCCCTACCCATGTCCAGGCCTAATGCAGAAAAGGTTAAACACAGATTTTAAAAAGAGACGGTTCAGATATTGTTGGGGCAAAGAGGGAAGAATAAAAATTAATGCATGAAGGAAGGAGCTTCATTACCAAGGAAATAGGACTGAAGAATTCAAGATATGAATTCACAGAATGCAATGATCAATAAACTGCTCATTCTCCCTTGTCTCTAGACTAAGCTGTCTGTAAAGCAGTCCAAATGGACTGATGTTTCTTTTTTTAGTATTGGAGGGCTAATTAAATTTATTGGAGTGACATTGGCTAACAAGATTATATAGGTTTCAAGTGTACACTTTTATGATACATAATCTGTATATTATATTATGTGCCCACCACCCAATGTCAAACCATCTTCTGTCACCACATATTTGACTCCCTTTACCCTTTACTACTCCCCATTCCCTTTCCTCTGGTAACCACCATACTGTTGTCTGTGTCTATGAGTTTTTGTTTGTTTGTTTTTTTGATTGTTTATTTTTTGCTTTCAGTTTTATATTGCACATTGAGTGAAATTATATGGTTCATAATTTTTTCTGTCTGACTTATTTCCCTTAATATGCTATTCTCAAGATTTATCCATGTTGTTGCAAATGGCAGTATTTCATTTTTTCTTATGGCTGAGTATGTCTTGGTGACCAGAAATAATGCTGCATTGAACATAGGGCTGCATATATTTTTGCAAAAAAAATGTCTTCTAATTTTGTGAGTAGGTACCCAGGAAAGGGGTTGCTGGGTCATATGGTAACTATATTCTTAATTTTTTGAGGAGCCTCTGTATGTGTTCTATAGTGGCTGTACCAGTTTACATTCCCACCAGCAGTGTTAGAGGGTTCCTTTTTCCCCACAACCTCTCCAACACTTGTTATCTTATTCTTGATGTCTTTAGAATCTATCCAGATGAATAAAATTTTATGTTTCCCAACACTGAGAGCACAGGATTACTTTCTTCCAAACGTACAACTGTAATATTTCCTGTAGCAGTTTGCAAGCCTTTTATAAAACTCACCCATCTTGTGGAAATAGAAGTAAGAATAATGCCAAGTAACATCTCATTTTTTTCCCTGAAATAGATTGAACTGCTCTCTTAGACCATGAAAGTCCCAGAATGCTCAAATGCTATTCTCGGTAAATTTTGTTCTGATGATCTTACAAACTGCAGTGGCATGAAAGAGGATTTGAAATTAGAAAGATATTTCCTATCTATGAAGCATGTGAGAGGACGTTGCAGTTGGGGTGTATAGAATGGGGGGTAGTCAATCTGGCTTGAGGTAGAGTTTGTTCCATCCACAAACCGAAATGTTGGCTGTGCTGGGATTTCTGACAGCCCTTTGCCACAGTGGTGTTGTGTGTGTTGGTTGTGAATGTGGATAAGACACAGAAAGTCTTATGGGCCCCATCATGGAAACTCCGTTTCCTTTTTCTCCCCTCCCACACTTGTTTTCATTCTCAGTCCCAATTCATAGACACTGCTTGGGGTGTAGGAACAATACAGACAGAAGAAAAGTGAGGTCTGTCTGATACATGTCCCTGGGAGGAGGCCCAGCGTGATAAACAAAAACCTGGGGCAGGGTCTTAGAAACCAAGAATGGCAGGAGGAAGGCTATTGATATAGAGGAAGAAAGCATACACCTGGAACTCAGAACTTGTAAGTGTAAGTCCCATTTATAACCATTAATATTCTACATGACTTCAGATAAGCCTCTCTCTTAATCTCTCTCTATATATCTCTTTTTCTTTCTCTTTTAGTTTCCTCAACTGAAAAATGAGTGACAAAGATTAGATGATCTTCCTTTGGACATTAAGTAAGAATGAAGGACCTGGTCATTGCATACTTTTCATCTGTGCTTAACAGCAGCATCCCTTTCTTACCATCTGGATTTTACACCCATACTGTATCCTGCTGCCTACTCTTTCCTTATTTTCTTATGCCTTAAAATATTCCAACCTTAGTAAATGGTTTAGGCTAAGGGAAGATTAATAATAATAATTGCTACCATTTATTAAGCACCTCCTTTATACATCAGGGACTTAATATACTGGGTTGGCAAAAGTGGGCTTACAGTTGTGAGTATGCAAAACAGAGTGTATTCTTATATTATTATTTATTAACTATTATATTATTTTCTATACAAACAGCTGCCCCACCCTGTATATTATTCAGTTTTAACCCCCAGTAAACCAACATTTGATACATTATCTTTTTTACATATGAAGAAAGTTAGGTTTAGAGGGGATAAGTAATTTTACCAAGGATACATGCAATAGGTAGACAGAACTGTGATTCCAAACAAAACTTATTCTGATTCCATGGCTCATGCTCTTTCTATGGTTTTCCTTCTCAAGGGTTGACCATCACTTCTGAGCCTTTTTTAATCCTCATCTAAACATATGTTTATTGATTTTTTGAGAGAGAGAGAGAGAGAGAGAGAGGGAGGGAGAGAGAGAAACATCTATGTGAGAGAGGAAACATTGATTGGTTGCTTCCCATATGTGCCCCCACCAGGGATTGAACACACGACCTAGGTATATGCCCTGACTGGAAATCAAACCTGCAACCTTTCAGTGTATGGGATGATGCTCCAACCAACTGAGCCACCTGGCCAGGGCTTTTCCTGGACCTTTTGAAAATATTCCCATAATGAGATAACTGTACACATAGCTGATACAGTTATCTCATATTTGGCAGGTTCAAATTGGTAGGCCCATACTAGTTGTTAAATATTAAAATATGTCCACACTAAATTATGACAAATGCCCATTGTTCCAGGCCCTCTGAGTGTCCATGACCAATCCCTGCTATCCCAGCCCTTCCCACAAGATTCCGAGACTGGCAGCAAAAACTCAGTGCCACACCAGCCCTGACTCAGCCCCAGGGCAGTGACTGGTGTCAACTCTGATTGATCTATGTCATCCCATCATCATTGTTAAATGCTCTGAATGCCACAAAAATGTCTTCTCTCAACTAGAACCTAGTTGGGCCCTTGCTGTTAATCTACTCCATAAGGCTGAGGAAGGCAACATTGCTTCATAATTATCTAGTTGGAGTCAAAAAGGGATATTATGCTATTAACCAAACAAAGGAACACCTCACTCACCAAGACTGTCACAAACCCAAGTATAAATTACTTTTGGTTTATGCTGCTGCTTCTATACAAAGCTGTAGAATGAAGAGTTTGTGTAACATGAAATGGAGATATTACTAAAATAGTTTGTCCTTTCCTTTATGCCAAATGCATTTACCACTGATACCTAAATAGTGATCTTAGGGTTTTATTATTATTATTATTATTATTATTATTATTATTATTATTATATTGTTAGTGGAAAGACTGTATCTCAAGTCAGACCAACCCGAATTTAATTCTCAACACTATAAGATCCTAAATATATGACCTTGGACAAGTCACATATTTCTTCGAGCTTCAGATAAAAATTATTAGCTCAAATGTGATTGTCAAGATTAAGTGAGATAGTTTGTGGGGAGATTTTATGAATAAAGATAAGGTACTCAATACATCTTATTATGTGTTATGAGTTATTATGAGTACCTTTTGCTTGACTTACCCTTGTTAATATGTACAGAAACTCTGGCTACATTCTTGAGAAAACAAAGACTAGAAGTATGTGATGTTCTCAGTGTAGTAATAATAACATCCATAATTGTTTTCTCTGCTACTGATATTACCACTTCTGGTTATGATTTTTGTTCAATATTCATTTCCAAGCTCTGAAACCACTCCCTAATATTAAACCACTAGAGTTTTTTTCTCTTGTTTAACTTCAACCCTGTCTGCTACAAATTCTGCTTTTTACTATAACACCCTCAAAACAGAGAATTCTCTCCTATTCTGCTTGATTGTGATCATATTTCTGAACACTTGACAGATTGTGGAGAAATATTCTGGGAGTGAGCCTTTCAAGAAATGTAAGGAAGAGGAAAGGACAAAGGGCTGGTGATGATAGAGTGGACAATAGTAAGACTTTGCGGTGATTCAGGCAAGTAGCTAGAGAAGCAGTGTAGACTTTTGTTGTTGTTTTCTTTTGCAGGGGGTGGTTATTGGGAATATCAGAGAAAAGATATCACAAGCTTCAGATTTCCATCCTCATAGAAAATAGATTAAATATATCATTATAACATAAACCAGCATTGAGAAGATAGTACGCAGATTCTAGAAAGAAATTTTGACCAAGAAATGAAAACTTAGAATGGGAAATTCTAGGAAACATTTTTAAGATAGGAAAATTTGATAGTTTAAGCTTATAAATTCAGTCAGACTAGTGTGACCCCTATATTATATTAACAAAGGATTGACTTGACTATGCCCCCAGCCTTTTGCCTCTTTACTACAAGGTATACAAAATATATACATTAGGAGTTGAGACCATAGGGAAAATCAGGAATACCTGCCCAATGAAACATAAGAATAATTTTCAGCACCAGTGTGAATCTTGTTCATATGTTGGTATAGCATTTCCTGAGCTCCTTTTGTTGCAAAGACTGTGTGATGCCCTAAAATAAGATTTAGGGAACAGACCACAAGAAGAGGTGGATAATGAAGAAAAAGGTAACCACTTATCTCTTGTTTATTATAATACTAGAGGCCCAGTGCATGAAATTCATGCATGGGTAGGGTCCCTAGTGGCTGCCGCTGCTGGCCAGGACCTCCCTTTCCCCAGCCACCTGCCACTGCTGCCTCTGGCTGGGGCCACCCTATTAGGCTTTTATTATATAGGATGTGTGCTAGTTGTTAGAAATAGATAATTGAAAGCAGATGACTTGAGTAGGACTTCAAAGGGTAGACAGAATTTGTTTGGAAAGAGAGAAAGATGGATGAAGCTGTATAAGCTAAAGCAGAAAAGTTTAAGTACTGGAGGTCAGTGAGCAACACCTGACTGAATCACACATGTTTGAATTCCTTCTTAGCCTCCCTCATCAGGCTCACCACTTTCCTGGGTCAGTGAAAGTTGGAAATCCAGAAACCCCATAAGTTAGTGTTAATTTTAAAGGAAAGTTGCCAAATGGAAAGTAAATTCAGGGGCTACTGGACTATTTTTTAATTCTTATGGGGGAAACTATACAAATGAACTTTTTATAGGTATAATTTCTACAAATATTTCAAATTCAACTAGAATAAATTCATAAACATTAGTATTGGTGGCAAACTTAAAAAACATCAAGTCCCACCAACTTAAGTTACTTTTTAAGTATGTTTTTATTTATGTTTAGAGAGGAAGGGAGAGAAATAGAGAGATTGAAACATCAATGAGAGAGAAACATCATCAATCCACTGCCTCCTGCAAGCCCCCAATGGGAATCAAGGCTGCACTCAAGCATGTGCCCTGACCGGGAATTGAACCAGTGACCTCTTGGTTCCTGGGTTGCTCAACTGCTGAGCCACGCATGCTGGGCCCACCAATTTATTTTTTAGAAGCTAAAACCAATGCACAAATAGAATGATTCAGCAACCCCATCCAGAGACATGTTTGTTGCAGGGGCAGCGCATCAATTGCAAGGAACATTTCACAGACAAGCAAAATTGGCAAACAGGAGTAAGGCTCTTGGCTTCAAGTTCTGGGTGGCAAAGTAGGAAGATCCTGAGCTCACCTCCTCTCATTGACACCAAAACTATAATTACATATAGAATAGCTATCTCTGAAAATGACCTGAAGACTAGCAGAACAGATTTTCTACAACTATGGACATAAAGAAAAAGCCACATTGAGACAGGTAGGAGGGATAGAGACTGTCTAGTCAGGACCCATGTGGTGACTGACAAGTGGAAGGGATAGCACAACTCCTCCAGAAGTTGTCCCCAAAGAGTGAGGGGTCTGAGCACTAGCATGGGGAACCTCGCCAGAAAGAGAATCCCCCATAGCATATGGCTTTGAAAACCAGCAGGGCTTACATCTGGGAGAGCCAAAAGGCTGTAGGAAACCCAAGTTGTGCTCTTTCTGAGTCCTGGCACAGAAAGAGCAGTTTGAAAAGCACCTAGTTTATGCATGAAGGTGATATATTGGCCAATTTTAGGGTGTGTGCTGGAACAAGGATCTGTTGAAACTTTCTCCTCAGTCAAAAGGTGCCACTATTTCCTCTTTTTTTATTCTCCTTCCACCTAACTGGTCTGACACTGGCCGGCAACATTTCTGATACTCTCCATTAAACTTGCTAGCACTATCCACCTCACACTGACATTTCCCTGAGGACTTATCCAGGCTGTCATCTCTCCAAAGCAGTTCCTTCCCTGCCACACACAATGGGTAGCCTCAGTGGGCACCAGCACAACAGCAGTATATCTGCACTAGCATGTCTGGACCTCACAGCCAGCCACACAGAAGGCTTGCCCTGCACACCAGTGTGCCCATAACAGTAGTGACCAGACCTCACAGCTAGCAGGCCAGGGACCAGCCTCCCCTGCCAGTGTGTCCATAGAAGCTGTGGCCCAACCAAAATAGGAGGCCACACTAATCCATTCAAGGAGCATCTCTGGAGCACCTGGCTCTGGTGACAAGGGGGATTCCACCACTGAGTCCCTCAGGACACCTTCTAAATAAGACCACACTTTCAAAACCAGGTGATGTAGCTAACCTACCTAATACATAAAACAAACAGTCCAAGTGAGGAGAGAAAAGAATATGTTCCAAACAAAAGGGAAAAAAATAAAACCCCAGAAAAAGAGAACTAAATGAAACTGAGGAAAGCTGTCTACCAGAGAAAGAGTTCAATGTAATAGTCATAAAGATGCTCACCAAATTTTGCAGACAAGTGGATAAGCTCAAGTGATAACTTCAACAAAGAGTTAAAAATTATTTTTTTAAAAAGGACCTATCAGAACTGAAGAATGTAACAACTGAAATGAAAAATATACTGGATAGAATCAACAGCAGATCAGCCAAACCAGAAGTATGGATCAACAATCAGGAATACAGGATACTGGGAATCACCCAATTGAAAGATCAAAAAGAAAGAAGAATTTAAAAGGATAAAGATAGTATATGGGACCTCTGGGACAGCATTAAATGTTCTAACATTTGAATCATACGGGTCCAAGAAGGAGAAGAGAGAGAGAAATGGATTAAAAAAAAACTATTTGAAGAAATAATGGCCAAAAACTTTCCCAACCTGGAGATAGAATCAGGCATCCAAGTTCAGGAAGCACAGAGAATCCCAAACAAGATAAACCCAAAGAGATCCATACCAAGACACATTATAATTAAATTGTTAAAAGTTAAAGGTAAAAAGAGGATCTTAAAAGCAGCAAGAGAATAACAACTAGTTACATTTTAAGGGAATGCCCATAAGACTATCAGCTGACTTTTCAACAGAAACTTTGCAAACCAGATGGGAGTAGCACAATGTATTTAACATGATGAAAGGGAACAACTTATAATCAGGAATACCAGCAAAGTTATCATTCAGAATTGGAGAAGAGATCAAGATTTTCTCAGACTAGCAAAAACTAAAGGAATTTATCATCACTAAACTGGCATTACAAGAAATGTTAAAGGGAATTCTTTAAGTGGAAAAGAAAAGGCTGAAACTAGAAATAAGAAAATATATGAAAGAAAAAAACAATCTCACAAGTAAAGGCAAACATATAGAAAAGGTAGTAGACCAACCACTTATAAATCTAATAGGAAACAATTAAAATTGCAATAAGTACCTATTTACCAATAATTACTTTAAATGTAAATGGACTAAGTGCTCCATTCAAAAAACATAGGCTAACTGAATGGATAAAAAACAAGACCCTTACATATGCTGCCTATATAAGACTCATATCAGGTTGGAAGACACACACAAACTGAAAGTAAAGGGATGGAAAAAGATATTTCATGAAAATGGAAATTTTAAAAAAGCTGAGATAGCAATACTTATATCAGACAAAACAGACTAAAATAAAGGTTATAACAAGAGACAAAGAAGGACCCACCAATTCTACTTCTGGGTGCTTATCTAAAGAAAAACAAAAGCTAATTCAAAAAGATATAAGCACCCCTATGTTCACTGAAGCATTATTTACAATAGCCATAATATGGAAGCAACATAGGTGTTCATCAGTAGATGAATGGACAAAGAATAATTGTATGTATGTACACGTAGTGGAATATTATTCAGCCATGACAAAGAATGAAATCTTGCCACTGCAACAATATGGATATACCTAGAGGTTATTATACTATTTGAAATAAGTCAGAGAAAGACAAATACTGTATCATTTTATTTATATGTGGAATCTAAAAAACTAAACAAATGAATAAACAAAATATAGATACAGAAAAACTGATAGTTGCTAGAGAGTGGGGGGATGGGCAAAAACGTAAAAGGGATTAAGAGGAAAAATTTATAGTTATAACATAAGTCATGAAGATGTGAAGTACGGCAGAGGGAATTCAGTCAATATCACAATAATTTTGTATGATGACAGGTGGATACTGGACTTTTCGTGGTGATCACATCGTAAGGTATATAAATGCCAAATCACTATGTAATACACCTGAAACAAATATAATATTGGATGTCAACTATACTTTAATTAAAAAGAGCTTTACATTCCAGAATGAAAAAGAAAATCTAATTGACTTGCCAGAAGTCAATTAATTGCACACAATGATTGAAAGGATACCCAAGTTTCCTGATTCCTAGTCAGTGCTCTTCACACTGCACCAAACTCCATTATATATATAGGTGTATGTTTTTGTATGACCTGTTTGGAGAAAATATCTCCATTCCCCTCTCTCTATTACAAGGGGCCACAAGGCCTTCAAAGGTGCCATCTTGATAGTGTGTGCAGCCCCATCTTTCATTTCTTTCTAACACTCTCACTGCTGATGTACTTGTCTGATAATCATTTGCTGCTTCCTCCAGATTCCCACAAAGAATACCCCCTTTCTTATCTCCCAGTAGTACTGCTTCCTGCTGTTACCACTAACGAGACAATTCTATTTCTCCCTGTCTCATAATATCACTGCACTTAGAGTGTTTCCATATATCACCCCCATGAACAGGTCTCTACAACCCAAGTGTGGCAGAAATTGAGGAAAATTAGCTAATTAAATTCCCTAGTCCCATGCCCAGTTTGCCACAGTTGAAAATATTAGCATAGATATACCTTGCATATTTTATTTCAGACTTAAGACCATTGTTGCTTTTTTCAAGAGAAGAAATTATTCAATTCTCACCCAAATTGCTTAGAAAATTCTGTCATTCTCAATAGGCAGTAGAGTCCTTAAGTTGCCCAGCCTTCTTGTTGTCCTAACTATAGTATTTATTTGTAAAGCTTTCTTTGGAACTCTTAAGCATTGAGGGTTCTCTTTCCAAAGGAATTTTCCTTTAGGTGTTTACATTAAGTAAACAGAGAAACAAATCAAAATAGTTAAGAAAATAACAACTTCTGTTCACAATTATAGGAACTTCAAGAGTAGAAACAAGTCATAGAATAACCCTCACATTCATCTTTTTCTCTAACTTGTAGCCCAAAACATTTTTGCATGCTTAGTAAACACATAATTATAAGCTTATTGTCCACAGTTTTGAAGCTGATCTCCCTTCATGTATCTATGATAATTCTATAAGATGCTGGGCTCCTTTGGGGAATAATCACCTACTAAAATTATTCACTCATTTAGAGAATAAGTATTTATTAAGCAACTGCTATGAGTTAGATTCTGTTTTAGACATTAGGGACATAACAGTGAATAATCCAGACAAAAATCTCTGTCCTCATGGAGCTTATGTCCTAATCAGAGGAGTAAACAATAAATTAGCTTAACAAATAAAATGTAAGTATTTTAGTGATAACGATGAAGAAGAAAATCAAGCAGAAAAAAAACTCAGTGAAAAGTGATTATTGTAGGCTCTGCAAACCAGGCCTGACTCTACAAACTGAGAAAGTTGGTTAAGAGCTGAGTTTTGCAGGTTAAGTCTGCCAAAGTTGAAGGACAGGAGTGGGGGAAGGAGTGAAGAACATGAGAAAAACCTAAGATTAAAAAAATATATATATATAAGCATTTTCAGGGGGTAGAGGGGAAATTAGCTTATATGAATGTGATGAAGTTTCAAACATGTGGGAAGAATATAGAGTAGATTCATATCACAGAGGATGTTGAAACTCAAGTTGAGGCCTCCATCTACCATCTCAATTAGTGAGATTCTGGCACTAGGCTAAGCTAGAGTGTCCCGATTGAAAAACTGAGACCAAAAAGAGGGATTGAATTTTCCAATGCCATACCATTAGCAAATGGCAGAATATAAAGTGTGGACGTCAGTATTCCTCCCTTCCTCCCTTTTCTTTCTTTCTTTTCTTTCTTTTTTTCACTTTTTTCTTTCTCCCTTCCTGCCCTCCTGCCTTCCTGCCTTCCTTTTAAATTCCCTTAACCATCAAAAGCTTTCTTGTAAGCTGAAGAGGTCTTGTGATTTAGGTGAAGTTCATTCACTGTGGGAATTAAAGACAATAGGTAAGTCTGGGCTCACTGACAGCAACCCATTCAACATTTTGGAGGTGCAGACTAACTAGGTAAATAAGCTCTGATATGGCTTTTTCGATTCTTTCTCGTGACAGTTTCAGCATCTTTTCATCACCTCACAGCAGCACTGACCAAAGGACAAATTATCTCTGCTACCCTCTTTGTGGTTTCCCTGTGTCAAAAGCATAATTAAATCATTTAATTCCCCCTAAAAGGCACAGGCAGTGGACAAAAGGACAGGTGCCCAGAGTTAACAAAGTTTCATAATTCCAACTGTTGTTGCTCTTTGGAAAAAAATAATCTTGGGTTAGAACCGAAGTAAAAGAATTTAGATCAGGAATTCTTTTTCTCTGGATAGGTTTTGTCTGTAACAGAGGCTTTCAAAGCAATTTTATGGTCCTAGGAAAGTATTTTATGTTCTGGTTATTCTCTTCCGAAATAGCTATTTCACTGCCTAAATTGTTAAATGCCTCACTAATAATTTTGTTTTTAAATGTCTGGAAGCTGGCAGTCTCCTTATTTTTTTCTTTTATTTCTTTCCCTTTACTCCAACAGTTAACAGTGTAGCTATGATAGTGAAGGTGTTATGACAGCTCCAGGGAATAGAGGGACAAAGCAGTAGAGGACAATGGCTCCCCTTCCACTGATTTACTATTTTGAGTGTGGCAGGTAGGAGGAGGCAGGAGGACAGAGCATAAGCCAATAAATGTTCTTTCACCTTGAGTCTTTTTAAGCTCTATTTGGACAATTAAATGATTCCTCTCTTCTTTCTTCTTCTTTGAATAAATGGCTAGCGCTATCAGAATGAATCTTTTGGAAGAATACAGAGGAGTTGGTTAGGCAGTGCTAAAAGAAATATAAATACACTAGAGGCCCGGTGCATGGATTCATGCACCAGTGGGGTCCTTCAGCCTGGCCTGCACCCTCTGGTAATCCGGGACCCCCCAGGGGATGTAGTAGTCTGTGAAGTGGCAGGCAGCCAGGCAGGAGCCTGAACCCAGGCCAGGCATTGCACCACTCCTGCTCATTCTGCCCCTGCTGCACCTGCTGCCACCTGGTAGCACACTGCTAGAGAGGTTGAAGAGGCTTGTGCTGCCGCCGCTGTGGTGCTCGCTAGCCGTGAGCTCAGCATCTGGCGCCTGTAGGTCAGCTGAGCAGCACTCCTGCTATGGGAGCGCACTGACCACCAGAGGGCAGCTCCTGCATTGAGTGTCTGCTCCCTGGTGGTCAGTGCACATCATAGCGACTGGTCAAGTGGTCCACCAAATGGTCAAGGGCTTCATATATATAGATTGATGAACTAGGGAATTAACTTATAGCTATGGAGAAACCCAAGTTCACAAAGTCAAAAGTGATGACCCTGAAGGTGGTGACTGCTAATTGCTTGAGGCAAGCTCTCCTTGTTGTTTTTATTGAGAGATTCTGCCCCCCCGAGAGAAATCCTATGTGGACCCCCTAATATCTAAAAGAGGAAACAAAACAAAGCAAATCCAGAATGACTGCAGTTAGGGTGGCGTCCTGTTTATGAGACCTTAGAAAAGCTGTTCAACCTTTGAGATCTGAGACTTCTTCATACACCTTTATGAGGATCAAGTAAAATGAATTTTATACATTGAAAATCTATATTTTAATGTCAGTGGAAGATTCTGAGGCAAAATCCTTAAGGATTAAAGAAAAATGTTTTTCTGATACACAATTTCAGCTAACGTGAGAAGTAGCAATTCTTTAAGCAGGAAGAGCTTTTTTAATCTTAAATCATATGATGTTTGAAGTTTCTAGACTTGCTGATTTGAAAGATTGCCCTGGGGTTTGGATTGTTCAGAGCATTTTTCTTTTCTTTCCTTTCCTTTTCTTTTCTTTTCTTTTTTCTTTTCTTTTCTTTTCTTTTTTTTTCTTTTCTTTTTTCTCTTCTCTTCTCTTCTCTTCTCTTCTCTTCTCTTCTTTTCTTTTCTTTTCTTTTCTTTTCTTTCCTTTCCTTTTCTTTTTTCTTTTTGAAGATGGAGGAAGGGCTAGACATCTTCCTCCTCCCGAATGGGCAGAGGGGTCATGTCCTTTGTGCGGATCTGGGAAGATGGGAGGTCGGGAGATACCCTGGAGTGGTGGTTTCTGGGCAGAGGATGAGGGAGTATCACTGTGCTTCAACCCTCAGGGCGGCATCACTGTGACAGGAGACCCTGAAGTCTAAACCAGGGCCATGGAGGGCTCTGTGCTGAGCCCCACATCCTGGGAGAAGAGACGAGCCTGGCTCCGTCAGAGCCGTCACTGGCAGACCCAGGTCCTGGAAGAGGAGGCTGCAGCTGCCCTGCAGGATGTCCCAGATCCGGAACCTTCCAGCCTGGATGACGTTTTCCAGGAAGGTAAGAAGCAGTCAGACATCAAACAGACTTCCACGTTGTCTTTGGTAGGAAAAACGTGACAACAGGCATAGACCTACAATGTGGGCAGTGGGTCCCTTGTTTAGGCTAGGCCCTCAGGGAGGCTCATTTTGACTGGCTTAAATAAGTTTAAAAGAAGAAAGGTAAAGTAATACAAAATATGAATTATGTGAAATGGAGGCAGGCATGAGATTAGGAAACAGGAAGAGGCACAGTTTTGCATCATCCTGAGAAGCTGCCTGTAGGACCTGAGGCCAGGGTTCTCTGTAAATGCTTTGGGGTGTTACACAACCTGAATGCCTGGACTCTGGCCACAACTCTGTCACTAACAAGCTATGTGACCTTTAGCAAGTCACTCACTTCTCTAAGACTTACTTGAATAATTTAAATAGTAATAGTACCTTTCCTATATGCCTCTCAGAGCTTCTTTGAGGCTCAAATGAGACTACAGCCATAGAAGAGAGAAAATCTTATATAAATAACCCCATTCTTGTTTATTTAGTAGAAAACACAATTGCAATATTGTGCTCTTTTTGTTTTATTTAAATTTTTTTAAGGGGAAGGATCCACCCTTATTCCCAAACCTTGGGGGAAAGAGAGTAGTGGGCTTGATATACTGAGCATTTTCCAGATTCCTGAGAGGAAAGGGATGGGGTGGGGGGAGGCAGAGAGAAGAAATATCCATTTTTATACATGGGTATATTCCTCTCATATATTTAAAGAAAAGTTTTTATGGGGCAAAAAAAAAGAATCATGATTTGGCTTATATAAGCCAAACTTGAGAATGGGGTGAGCTGTAGGGGGGAAGTCTAATTTCCTTCCGTTCTCACAGTGATCTGATATCTGTCTTTCCTAGGGAATCCAATCACTAAGATTGAGGACTGGCTGCAGGACTGTGGGTAAGTGCTGGAGATACAATGGGATTGAACACAGCTGATGGGTGGATATGCTAATAGGCACTGACCCATGGAAACTCAGAAACAGGAAAATGGGTTTTATTGGGACTAATGTTTAAAAGTTAGGTTAAGAGAAAGGGGGAGTAAAAGAGTTTGGAGTGAGTGTGGGCAACTCTAGGATGAAACTAATTTATGGTGGAGGTCTGGAAATATAGGCTGGATTTGGTCAAAAGCCAAGAATGATGGAAATCTGTAGCTTTGGGGAATGGCTGGTCTGAGTTCCAGATCCCTTCTTTACTGCTTTTCCCTTAGACAGAAGTCTAACACTCTGTAACAAAAGAGGTTAGAAACCTAATTGTTCTTATGACCAGAGGTTGTCATTATATTGTTTATTTCTACTGTAGAACATAGGACAAGGCGCTAAGAGTTTACTCCAGTCATTCAAAGCAGTAAAGAATTGGAGCAAGTACTTCAAGGCAAAATGTATTATCTCTTTCCTCTGGTTTGATTCCTGGGCATGGCCTCTGGTTTGATTCCTCTCTCTCTAAAATCAATAAAAATATTTTTAAAAAACACTTTTAAATATGAGACCCCCACACCCTATCAGCCTATACCATTTTAGGCTCAGTCTACCCAGAAACAGAAGGAAAGCTTCTGTGCCTATTTAAGCCCGATCACTTGTGTGATAATGAATTCTCAGAATTTATAACTCCTGCCTGCTCATTATTTCCTTTCCAGGAATGGTTCAAGTTTTATGTAGACTTTACTCTAAACTCATCTATTAACATATACAAAAACCCATCCTTGCTTATTTGGTAGGAAATAGGTAGCACTGAATAATCCAGTGTTGTTTATTTTAACTATGACCCAGAAGTTAATGCCAAGAAGGATTTATTTTGTGTTGTTGTTGTTTACAAAACATATCATCCTTATAGTCCTAATCTGGTTCACAACTCAATGACTTCCAAGTCAATTAAAGGTAATAAAAATATAGAGAAGCAAAGTGAATGTAGGGATGAGGACATTTGCAAGTTTTGGTGTGTCCTAAGATTAAAAATGCTTCACTAGGCCCTAGCTTGTTTGGCTCAGTGGATAGAGCGTCATCCTGTGGACTAACGGGTCCCAGGTTTGATTCTGGACAAGGGCACATGCCCAAGCTGCAGGCTCGATCCCCAGTGTGGGGCGTGCAGGAGGCAGCTAATCAATGATTCTCTCTCATCATTGATGTTTCTATCTCTCTCGCCCCTCTCCCTTCCTCTCTGAAATCAATAAAAATATATTTTTTTAAAATGCTTCACCAGATTTGTAAAAGAGAACCAGTTGTCTCAGTTAACATCTCATTAACTACTATTGTTTTATCAATTCACGTCAGCAATTATTAACTGTGCATTTGCTAACTGTCTGATTGTCTAAATCAGCGGTTCTCAACCTGTGGGTCGCAACCCCTCTGGGGGTCGAACAACCCTTTCACAGGGGTCGCCTAAGACCATTGGAAAACACATATATAATTACATATTGTTTTGTGATTAATCACTATGCTTTAATTATGTTCAATTTGTAACAATGAAAATACATCCTGCATATCAGATATTTACATTACGATTCATAACAGTAGCAAAATTACAGTTATGAAGTAGCAACGAAAATAATTTTATGATTGGGGGTCACCACAACATGAGGAACTGTATTAAAGGGTTGCGGCATTAGGAAGGTTGAGAACCACTGGTCTAAATGATCTAGGGATGCCAAATAGTTTAAAATGTGCTCCTTGGCTTCAAGCACACTATATTTTACTTGAAAAGAATAAATTCACAGAAATATAAGATTGTAAACTTCAGAAATCACCTTTCCCCACCTGTATTCTACGAAGATAAACTCTGATACAAAACATATGCTGAAAATGTAGCCTGATAGTGGAAAAACTCCAAGATTGGAGCCTAATTTTGTTTGCTAATTGTCTGTGTAAACAACTGTAAGCAAACAACTGAAATTCTTTCTATCTCAGTTTCCTCATCTATAAAGTGGAGAACTAGAATAATAATTTCAAAAGTTTCAATAGTTTCAAAAGTTTTCAAAGATTTAAATGACATGATGTATATACAAGAGCTGTATGCTCTGTAGTAATATGTGAGTGGTAAGGTTTCTAAAGTAGGAGCTTTATGCTATTTTAAAATTTCACAAAATAAGTCTGTCTATCATCTGTCTACCTATCTATCTATCTATCTATCCATCTCTTTATCAGAAAAGTATGTCCAGAAGTGATTAGCTCCAGGATAGTGGTTACCTCAAGGAAGGAAGAAAGTAGGAAGGAATGGGGAATAAAATGAGACTTTAATTATATCTTTAAAATTTTATTTATTTTTTATTAACAGAGATATGAAGCCAATATGACAAAATGTTTACATGTGTGAAAATAGGGTGGCAAGTGCAAGGGTATCTGTCACATTTTTTTTTTTTACTTTTCTGTGTGTTGAAAAAAATTCAATATTTAAACTTCAAAAAGGCCACAAGGAAGTCTATTATTAGTATGCTTACATATTCTTTGGAAAAGGAATTAAGTTCATAAAATATTTTCAATATTCTCTATTTTCTAATCCTCCCAAGTAAGTATGTAATATTTTAATTATATGGGAAAATCAGAAAAATGAAAGGATGATGATTGATGCTAGTGAGGCACTACTTGATTTTCATAATAGACCATGAAGAAGATGGGAGGAAATGTATTCTAAATATGACCTGAGTTGCCACCATCCTGGTTGTTAGGCTGCCAAGGCCACAGAGGAAAGAAGATGGATAAGAAACCCCCATTCACTAGTTATCTGTATACTCTGGGAGGCACTTTTCAAAGTTTATTTCCATCTTCTTTTCAATGCCAAACACCCACTGGTAGCAAGAGGGCTTTGTTTTATGACAGGCTTTCCAAGAAAGTCCACCATCTTCCTTGGTAATTTAGTGTCAGTGTCTCTCGGGGTAATCGAATCTAGTAGCAGACCCTTCTGCTGCAGGTTTAGATTGTATACATCTTTACAAACTATGCCTCTCTTTTTTCTTTCTCTTCTTAGGCTCTCAGGGGATTTTCTAGAGCATAAATGTGTTACTTGTAATCATCAGAGGTAGGATCAGGAGCCCCAAAATCATGTATGGACTTCAGTTTAAAATCTCTGCAAACTTAATCTATGGAAATTGCTGGGAGTAGCTAAAAATAGCCACATGCTTCTTCTCATAATCCAATCCACCTCCTTAACTCTTTCTTTATTAATTAGGTATATAGGAGAACAGTACTTCGGCTCTTGTACTTCAGACTTGAAATGATGCTAAGGGACCTTTCAATACAAAGGTGGAGAGAGAGGTGCAGTTTTGGATCTAGTCCCCAGTCATTGGTATTATGTCTTAAGCAATAATCCATGAAAGGCCTGGGATTTAGGTAATGGATACGATGTTTCAAATTAGCATGCTCAGTGAGAAGGCACCAATAAATCCAGGCCCACATCCATATGGCTGTGGTAGATCCCACATACACATAGAAAAAGCTACTGTCTGGGCCGAGCCAGCTCAGCCAAGGTTTCAAAAGCCTGAGTGAGGGTGGCGAAGGATGGAGAAATGACAGATAAAGAGAATAAGCTGAGTGTAGGTGGATCTTCCTGTGCCTGGCTGAGGCCACAGAAAGAGATATGCAGAGGCAAGCTGAGCCTTTATTTTATAGCCAGAGGTAAACAAGGTAGTGGTCACCATAGTTACAATGTTCTTGTGAGTTTCACTTGTTTTGGCAGCACTTGCTGCACCTCCCACAGCCCATTAGCTACCCAGATAAGATCTAGGGAGCATCATAAGGTCAAGCCTAATTATGCTAAGAGGACTATGCTCTCTAAGCTGGGACTTGTTTGTGGCTTTGCCAACAGGTCAGTCCCAGGCTTAACCCTATAGTTGTGCCCTACATCTGTCAGATCCAGAGACAGAGAAGCATTGAACAGACCATCAAACCTCAAAAGGAAGACAGGGGAAGGTGGGGGAGGGGATAGAGATCAATCAAAGGGCTTATATGCATGCATATAAGCATAACCAATAGACACAGACACAAGGCAGGTGACGGCATGTGCTGGGAGGGCGGCGATGGGGGGAAAAGGAGACATATGTAATACCTTAATTAATAAAGAATATAATAAAAGAATAAAAAAATAAAAGAAAAGCCTACTGTCATCCTGAGCTAGTTCTCATATAAAGAATATGGACATGTCTGCCAGGGTATAACTAGAAAAGAGAAATATAGGGTGAACATCCAATGAACACCTGTATCTAATGAATAGTAGCAAGTGTTCCTTTGGACAGACTAGAAATTTTATCAGTAGTATTTTTAATGTAAATTTTATTGAAATGTAGCATACATATTAGTAGCATTTCTTTTTCTAATGTAAATTGTAATACAATTCAATGGCTATACATTTCAGTTTGCTAGATAAGTAAATCTAGGTATCCACTATACAGCAAGGTGCTTATAGTTAACAATATGATTATTGCACTTCAAAATTTATTAAGAAGGTAGATCTCATGTTGTGTTCTGACTTCAAAAAAGCACAAAGGGAAAGAAGGAAGCTGAGAGTTTGGGATATGTCTGCTACCTTGATTGATGATGGTATCACAAGTGGTTGCATATGTCCAAACTTATCTCATTGTATACATTAAATATGTGCAGTTCTTTATATATTAATTATACCTCAATAAAGCTTTTAAAATAATGATATACATTATATTGAAGTATAAACTATTTACTGAAAAATAAACAAGTATTAAATAGCTCAAGGAATTTTCTCAAAGGGAATACACCTATAAAACCTGCAGTGGGACATTACCAGCACTCCAGAAGCTCCTTTCTGTCCCCTTCCATTCATACCCTGCTTCCAAGGTAACTAGTAGCCTGACTTATGGCATCATAGATAAATTTTGCAGTCTTTTAAATTTATATACATGGAATCATATAATATGTACTGTTTTATGTGTGTTTCCTTTGTTCAGCATTATGTTTGTGATGTCCATCCATGTTTTGCAAGCAGCAATAGGTCACACTTTTTATTGTTGCATAGCATTAAATTGTTTCTTTATCCTACAATTTAGCTATTTTATAATAATTAGAGATTTGTGTCTTTCATTTGTGGGTTATTATGAAAATCATTTCTTCTGGTGAACATATTCAGGTATTTCCATTGAATATATGCCCCAAAGTGCAACAGTAGTGTGCTTTTATTGTAGTTATAATAATAGTTGTCTTTAATAGCTGCATTACTGTGTAGCTACAGCACAAACATTCAATACAATAGTAAATCTCAGTATTCTAGTACTTGACTATCTTGGTTATCTTCATGTCTATGTTTCTCCCTCTCTCTGTTTCTCCTTATTATTACAGCAATCCCTTTAGCCTTTCTTGCAATTCTGGTTTGGTGGTGATAAACCCCTTTAGCCTCTTTTTGTCTGAGAAGCTCTTTATTTCTCCATCTATTTTGAATGACAGCCTTGTTGGATATCATTACCTTGGTTTCAGATCCTTGCTTTCCATTACCTTGAATACTTCCAGCCATTTCTGTCTGGCCTGTAGAGTTAGTTTCTGATGAGAAATCATCTGACAGCCCTATTAGAGCTCCTTTGTAGGTAACAAAGTGCTTTTCTCTTACTGCCTTTAAGATTCTCTCTTTGTCTTTAACTTTTTTCATTTTAATTATGATGTGTCAGGGGGTGGGCCTGCTTGTTCTTCTTGCTTGGGACTCTCTGTGCTTCCTGAACTTGTGTGACTTTTTTACTTCACCAGGTTAGGGGAGTTTTCTGTCATTATTTCTTCAAACGGGTCCTCTAATCCTCGCTTACTTTCTTCACATTCTGGCACTCCTATGATGCAAATATTATTATGTTTCATATTGTCCCACAGCTCCCGTAAGCTGTCCTCCTGTTTTTTCATTGTTTTTTCTTTTTGGTTCTCTGATTGAATGATATTTTCTACCCTGTTTTCTAATTCACTGATCCAATCCTCAGCTTCCCCTAATCTGTGTATTCCATCCAATGTGTTCTTTATTAGTACTATGTCATTCTTTATTCCTGACTGGTCATTTTTTCATAGTTTCTATGTCTTTTCTCATGCTGTTGAGCATCCTTATAATAATTATCTGAACTCTATATCTGATAAATTTCTTATCTCCATTTCATTTAGCTCTTCTTCTGAAGAACTCTCTTGTTCTTTCACTTGGAGTTTATTTGTTTTTCTGTCTCCCCATTTGGCTGCCTGTTTGTTTGGGTTTGTGTCTGTGTATTAGGCAGATCTACTATGACTCTGAGACTTTAGTGTAGGACAATATTAGACGCTGTTTGTGACTTGCAGGACTGGGCCTGTTTGGGTTCTTCCCAGAGGCCAGACACTGTTTGTGACTGGCCTCTATTGCAGGACAATGTCAGACACTGTTTGTGACTGGCCCTGAGTACTATTTGGAGCTATCAGCAATTCACAGCTTGTGGCTCCCTCTGCTAGGGCTGAGTACCTTGGAATGAACCAAGATGTGCACCAATGTCTGCCTTTCCTAGCTCCAGATCCAGAAGAGGTCAGGCAAAGACTTGAAGCCTCCAGACTGCCTCTTCCTGCAGTCTGATTGTTTTTTCATAGTTTTAATGTGCCTCAGGCTATAGGACACAGCCAGGCATAGACTCCACAGGGTGGGGTGAGAGGTTTTCCAACAGGATAGGTCAATTGCTCCAAAAGCTTCCTGGCTGGTAAAGGTCTGTCTGAGAAATATGTCCTCTGCAGTGTGGTGGAATGACTCAGCACAGAAAGCTGGGGTGGCTGCCTTCTGAGCTCTAATCCCAGAGCCCCCAGCCATGGATTCTCCTCAAACAGCTCTAGTCCACTCTGCCCTCCCTCTGCCAGAGCCCAAGATGAGTGGCTGCACATGAAATTTTGTGCATTGGCCCTTTAATAGGGTGCCTGATTTCCAGCTGTCTCTGGCTGGCAGATAGAAACCCCTCTCCTTTTCACAACTAGATGTTATGTGGGTACCTTTCTCAGTTCTGGTGCACTGGGCTGGGGAACCCAGTTTGGGGTTTAGACCCCAGAGTTCTCCGTGAGAATACCCCACAGCTGAGCTATCCCTCTGGAACTTCAGCTGCTGTCTGTGGGAGCTTGGCCAGCCCTCTTCTGCCTCCATACTTCCTATCAGTCTGTATGTGGTCTCCACTTCCCGTCCTTGGTTATCTGGGTTCTCTCCAGCTAGTCTTCAGTTGATTATTCAGAATGGTTTTTCTGTATTTTAGTTATAATTCCAGTTTGGTCCTGGATATTCCAGTGACCCAAAGAAATCTCAGGCTATTGGAGCATCACTTCATGAAATGTTTAATAATAGCAATAATTCCAATTTGGTCCTGGGAAAGTGTCAGTGTAGCTTCCACTTAATCCGCCACGATTTGGGGGCCTCCTATACTACTTATCATAGTGTTTTAGTAGTAATTGTAAATATTTATTTATACTAACATTTGTAATATTACATATACAACATATTTTAATATTATATTAAAATATATGTATGTAGCCCTAGCCAGTGTGACTTAATGGTTAGAGTGTTGGCCCATGGACTGAAGGGTCATGGGCTTGATTCCTGTCAAGGAATGTACTTCAGTTGCAGGCTGGATCCCCAGCCCTGGTCAAAGAGCATGTGTGAGGCAACCAATCAATGTGTCTCTCTAACATCAATGTTTTTCTCTCTGTGTCTGTGCTCCTCCCTTCTACTCTCTCTAAAAAAAATCAATGGAAAAAATATCTTCGGATGAGGATTAACAACAATAAATATATAATATATATATAACTAGAGGCCCGGTGCACAAAAATTTGTGCACTCGGGGGGGGGGGGAAGGGGGGTCCCTCAGCCCGGCCTGTGCCCTCTCGCAGTCTGGGACCCCTCGGGAGATAACGACCTGCTGGCTTAGGCCTGCTCCTGGGTGGCAGAGGGCAGGCCCAATCCCTAGGTGCAGCCCCTGGTCAGGCTCAGAGCAGGGCTGATTGGGGAGTTGGGGCGCTGCCCCCTGTCATGCACAGAGCAGGGCGGATTGGGATGTTGCAATGCCACCCTCAGTCATGCTCAGGGTAGGGCTGATTGAGGGGTTGGGGCACCGCCCCCTGTCACACTCAAGGCAGGGTCGATGGGGAGGTTGCGGCGCCACCCCCTGTCACGCACAGAGCAGGGCCAATCAGGGGGTTGGGCACTTTCCCCTGTCATGCACAGAGCAGGGCCCATCAGGGGTTTGGGGAGCTCCCCCCTGTCACACACAGAGCAGGGCCGATCAGGGGGTTGAGGAGCTCCCCCCTGTCACTCACAGAGTAGGGCTGATAGGGGAGTTAGAGTACCACCCCCTGTCACACACAGAGCAGGGCGGATCAGGGGGTTGGGGCGCCGCCACTGTCACACTCAGGGCAGGGCCAATGGGGAGGTTATGGCTCTACCCCATCACACACAGACCAGGGCCTGTGTGTGTGTGTGGGGGGGGGGGGCGCTGCCCTCTATCACCCACAGAGCAGGGCGGATCGGGGGTTGTGGGCGCTGCCACTCTCACACTCAGGGCAGGGCCGATGGGGAGGTTATGGCTCTACCCTGTCACACACAGAGCAGGGCCTGTGGGGGGTGGGGATGGGGGTTGGGGCGCCGCACCCTGTCACACACAGAGCCGCAGGGCGATCAGGGGGTTTGGGCGCTGCCCTCTGTCATGCTGATCCGGTGCCAGGAGCCCTTGCAGCTCGACTGATCCCGGTGCAGGGAGGCATATTATCCTTTTACTATATAGGATAGAGGCCTGGAGGCTGGCTGGTTTGCCCTGAAGGGTGTCCTGGATCAGGGTTGGGGTCCCCACTGGGGTGTCTGGCCAGCCTGGATGAGGGGATGATGGCTGTTTGCAGTTGGTCACACACCCTTCAGGGTGGGGGTCCCCACTGGGGTGCCTGGCCAGTCTGGGTGAGGGGCTGAGGGCTGCTTTCAGGCTGGTGATTGACTGAAGCTCCCAACCGCTCCCTTTTTTCTTTTTTTCTTTTTTTATTCTGGGCCAGCTTTAGCTCTGGCTCTAGCTCTGAGGCTTCCGCTGCTGAAAGCAGGTATCTGGTTTGTTTGAGTTCTATAATCAAAACAATGTATAACTCCAGCTCTGAGATCCCGGCGGCTGAAAGCTGGTTTCTGGGGTTTTGTTTAGCTTCTATATTTGTTACAATGTTTCAAATTGCCAGGTCAGAGGCCGGCAGTGGCAGGCGGGGAACGTTGGAGTCTGCCAGTCACTGGAGCAAGCAAGCCTCCCTGTTTGCTTCAGTGCATGGCTGCCGGCCGCCATCTTGGCTGTCAGTTAATTTGCATATACTCACTGATTAGCCAATGAAAAGGGTAGCGGTCGTACGCTAATTACCATGTTTCTCTTTTATTAGTGTAGATAATGTTATATGTGTAATAAAATATTGGTTTATGTATAATATTACATATTAGAAAGAAAAGTATATATTTTTAGTTCAAGTTATAGTATTAGAGGTACCTGTTCTCAATTAGCTTGGGTATATCATTGCACATTTTATATCATACCTTGATGAACTGTTTTTTTCATAAGGACATATAAAAATACAGAATTTGGAAAACAGGGTTGATTTTTTTCACTATTAAAAGCAAAGTACCAGTAAAAGATGTCTAAAAATATACATAATGATTTATTTTATAAAATGTTAAACACAGCTAATCTACAAATGTTCAATTAGTAAACCCATTGCTATTATTAAGCACTTCATGAAGTGATGCTCCAATAGCTTTAAATTTCTTTGGATCGCTGAAGACTGATCAAGGCGAGGCCTCACTTAAGACCACTCCAATGGAATGGATGCACTCCAGTCCATTTCCCTGATAACTCACTTTAGCAGGCCTTCTCTGCTCCAGCCTCCGTATGAGATTACATTCAAAGCATCATGTGCAACTTCCATTTTAAAACTCCCAGGAAAGCAAACTCTATAAAACTCACAACACATCAGTGCTTGAAGTGGGCTTAGAAAATAATAATATCTAGGCATCCAATCCTCTGTGTAATGTTTGAAAACATAACAGTAGCAAGGAGCCAGGACTAGAATCCAGGTACTCTGGTCCCAGTTCAAAGTTTTTTCACAGGCTACTTCACTCACCTGTTTTAGACAGAGAATTTCTTCCTTGTTTATAAAATTGAGTTGTTTCTCACTAACATTTATGCTGATCTCCATCTGTTTTTCTTCTGCAGATGGTAAATGTTTGATAAGCTCATATCTCAAAATGTAAAAATATAATCTCTAACCAAGAGGCAGTTTCTGCTGCTTCCTGAAAGACATGATATTCTGCAAGAATACGACTCATAGAGAAGAAAGGGCGGTGTGGGTAGATAAGATGACCTCCTAAAAGTTTCTTTAAAATCTCTATATTTGCTTTTGTGATGTAGAAATTATGCACCCAAATCCCTGCTTCTGTAAATCTATTTCTCCAATTTTGTTTCTATATTCCTTACCTAGGAACTTGCCTGGAGAATTGTTGCTAAGCTAAGGTTAGACAATGTGGTCAGTACAATGACAGCGCTGCAGTCCCAGCTTCTCATGATCACCTCCATGAATTTGTCAAATAACCACTCTGTCTTGTTTTCTTCAACATAAAATCATTTTAAATACTACTGACTCTCATCATAAAATTATGTGAACCTGTGGCACATATTTGAATGTAAAATGTAATGATTTTAACCTATAAAATTATTTTTGGTTTTTAGCTACACGGAAGAAGGGTTTTTTGAGGAAGCCGGACAGTCAATCTACAATGGTGAGTATAGACTCTGTTCTTTCTTCTATTGTTCTTCTACCTGGATAGCAATATGGCTGTATGTGTTTATGTGTCTGAGTGCACACCTCCATGTACTTATTATTTGCCAGAGAATTGTGTACATGACTATGTGATGTAGGGGACAGGTTAATTACAGATGAAGTCTATGTGATTCTTTCTGGGTAAAAATATGAGTGTAATTTTTGAGGTACTATATGTATGTACAGCTTGGGGTAGTTTTGCAAACATGTCGATGTCTGGTGTGACTGGGGGAGGGCGGGTAGGTGTGGGGGTGTCTAAGCCTGATTTTCTGTGACCTTGGCCTTATTCTTTGACAGGGTGCCCCAGCCAGAGAACAAGCTTTGAAGATGACTTGACCCTTGGAGCAGAGGGTAAGTAGCACAGGTCTCTGAGGTTGAGATTGAATAAGAGAGTATACATTGGATTGATTAAGGATAGGATGGAAGAGAATAACTGCAGAACAAAGCAGCCCATTCCTGGCATCTTAACCATGGGGAAAGAGCAATCTCAATAGCATCTAATGTGAAACTAAGAAAGCATCACATGCCCCAAAATACTTCTGCACCAACCTATTAGTATGTCTACTGGTCCACCATAGGAGCTTTCCTTTGGACCCTGGAAAGATAACATATAAAATCATGATAATATTGGCTGCCCAGACATCTTTGAAATAGTTCTCTGTGTAGGAAACCCAATGCAGCCTCAGTACTGGGTGTGAGAGAGACTGCATTGCAGGAAGATAAGGGCTTGAATAAAAGACAGAGGTATAGCAACCTACTACTGTCTCCCGGGATCTGAAGAGACTCATATGGTGTGATAGAAAGTCTAGCCTGGAGAGCTGAATGACTCTATGCTTCTCAGAACAGAGGAACTCTCATCTAGAAACCATTCATGGTTCAGAAGTCCAGAGGCTCAGGGCCAATTTTTCTCTGCTATATAAGTCCACCTTCCAGGCCTGTGTTTGATTGTCTTTAGATAAATCCGTAAAGAATGGAATTCATGGGGTAGTGGCAGAGAAGAATAGAAGGGGACTAAATTTTAAGTCCAGAGGAGCAGATTCAGTGATTTTTATTTTCCCTTCTAACTTTCTCTTTACCTTTCTATTCCTTGCCCAGCCACACTGATGGCCACTAATGGCAATTTCTTCTCCAGGTAAGTATAAGGTCAGCCGGAGCTACTGAATTGGGGTAAGTGTCACAGTCAAAAAAAAAAATGTAAAAACAAAGAGCTAAAAATTTAAAATAGAGTGAAATTTCCCGATCAGGAATGAAGTCATAGACTGAATTTTCACAGTACATGGTTCAGAGGTACCCAGCAGGGAGTGACTATGCCCAGCAGGGGTGTCTTGCAGCCAGGGTGCAAACTGCTTACAAGATTCGTATGACATCATCTCTTATCCCTGCAGGAATTTCCTGGAGACAACCCGGCCCTGCCAGCTACTAGATCTTGGCTGCAGTATGGCTTCCAGCAGCATGACTGGTGGGACCAACAAGACTAGTTCAAGGTAGGTACTGGCAGGGGTAGAAGGATGGGGAAGATGAGAAGCAGAAAAGAATGGAACTGAGAACTATTGCCCATTTTTTCTGGCATATCTTTCTGGAGCTTTTATGCAATCAAATACTTGAGAAGTATGACCATGTTTGCTTCAAGAATAGTGAGGAACACAGAGGAATCTACTGCTCAGAGTTTGATGCTATGTGTGAAATAACAGGTGTCTTTCCACTGAGCTTTATACTGCAGGAAGTGTAATGGTACCATAATGGTTCCTGGACTTAGTATTACTAAGTGTTCAATAAACAATCAATAAATGTATTGATTAACTGACTGATTTATTGATTGACTGAAGCAGTAAATATTGATTCATTCAGGCAGATTTCTATCCCCTAATGCAAGCCAGGCAATGGCTGTATGAAAAAGACAAAGAGCTTGCCCCCAGGAATTCAACAATCCAATAGAATGAACAAAATAACATGCAAATACCTTTAGAACAAGATGGAAAGTGATGAAAACTAGTGTGGTATAATTAAAAGTGGGAATTTCAAGTCAAAGTTTTTGTTTTGTTTTGTTTTTTAAAATTGATTTCAGAGAGAGGGAGGGAGAGGAAGAGAAAGATAGAAACATCAATGATGAGAGAGAATCATGGGTCAGCTTCCTCCTGCACACCCCCTACTGGGGATTGAGCCTAAGGCATGTGCTCTGACTAGTAATCAAACCATGACCTCCAGTGATGCTCAAGCACTGAGCTATACTGGCCTGGCTCCAGTCAAAATGTGAATTTGAGACCTGGTTCTGAGACTTATTAGTCATATAACTATCTTTAGTGACTTGTCCTTACAGAGCCCTAGCCCTGGCCCACACTCCAGTTCAATTAAATCAGCATCTCTTGAGATAAGACTCAAACATCTTCATGTTTTAAAGCCCCCTGAAAGTGATTCTAATATGCAGCCCTGGTTAAGAACCAATACTCAGACTTAGGCCCACAATTCAGATAAGGAAACGTGGGACCATGGATATAAAATCAGCACTTAGGTAACAAACATAATAGTAAAGCCAGGGATCCCAATTATCCAGCTGTTAATTAAACAAAGCTACCTATTTGGATCAAAAAGCCCAACATCTTTTCTGAAGAGAGTGAAAGTGTTTATTCAAAGTCTCAAATAATCCACAGCCCTCCCACCCCATTGTTGTTTGGGATGCGTAGTTATTGAGCTCTCTGTCACCCAGCCTGGTGGAACACAGATTTGAATGCAGATACATGTTGGTGTCATGAAGAGAGAATATTTGATCTTCTGTAATGCAGGGCTTCTGTACTGAAACTGGAGCTACAAATGGGTCTACCTCTCAAAATCAGGTTTTGAACATACCTCACAGTGGGTCCTCAAATAAGGTTATATTGTTCAATGCTGTTTTGTTACAACATTGATGAGATGACATAGGAACTTAACAGTTATTTATAACAATTAGCCTATGGTAAATTTGATTTCACTATATGTTGTTTTGCTTAAAGTCACAAAACCTATCAATGACATTCAATGAGGACATATCGTATTGAAAATTTTTTGCCCTCAGAGTGAGGATAAAATGGGTTTTATGTTCCCTACACACATATTCTCTAATTGTCCCCCACAACCGCTAAGGGCAAACTGGGTGGCAAGTTGCAAAGCACTTGGCAAAAGCCAGCTATGTCATAGTACGTACGTGCAAGTGGGAACTGACTGGTTAATAACACAACCACAGATTTCTTTGTATTTGTACTTACTTTGATTGTTCAAATCCTCTCATAGTAAATTTTCATTCACCTGTAATCAGTTATTCAAAGTCCTATGATAGAATTTCATTCAATTTTTAAATCAGAGCTGTATTGAATTCCCATGTTTCAGACAGAAAATTTACGTTCAGAGAAATAAAAGTTTTTCTCAAAGTCAAAGATACTTGGATTACCCTGTGCCTCAAAATCGCCCCTACTTACCCAAATTCCCTTTTTCAGCATCTCTGAGATTCTGGACAAGGTGCAAGAAGACGCAGAAGATGTCCTCTTCAATCTGGGCTTTGGTCAGGAAGACCACAAAGACACTTCTCGGATCCCTGCCCGATTTTTCACCAACCCCTCCCAGGCCAGAGGCATTGATTTCCAGCTCTTCTTGAAGGCCCAGGTGCAGAGGATTGAGATGGAGGACCCATGCCTCATGCTGGCCAGTGAGTGTTCCCACAGATCCATGCTTTTTCCTGAACCTCCAGACAGTGATCAATGGATCCAAATCCTACTTTCCCTCGATTAGCTTCCTGTGATCCTTTGTCTCTTGTGTCTATTTTCCTTTATATTGTCTTCAGTGGAGATGGATAACATTGACATATTCTCATAGGTTTATCCTCCAGAGAAAGAATGGCTCGGGGATATTTATTTTAAACAAGCACACAGATGATTCTTATGCAATCCTTAGACCACATCTAGGGAAACAATCATTTAAGTTATACTGATTTCATAGTAAGGAAAGATATGAGAGGGCTCTTCTACCATCATGAGGTATAAAACATTCTATTTAATTCTACATGTTAGAATATATTTCAAATTATATTCTGCTACACTGAAAACAAGATGGTGTTTCTGACAGTGTTGTTTCAGATTCTTTGTATCAGATTCAACTTAGAGGTTTAGTAAAACTAGACTCCTGAGCGACTGAAACAAGAATTTTGAGTGGGAGTATTTTCACACCTTAGAGGATTCTTCGTCACACTCTGTTGAGGATAGTTTATTGAATTTGTTGTATGTACCAGGTACATAATTATGTGTTAAATTCTGGAATAGCAATAGCTAGACAAGAGGAGCATGACTCTTGCCTCCAAGAAGGTTACAATTTAATGACTTTATGGTTTATCACAGTGCTTTTCAAACACGGATGTGCACATGAATTACCAGAGGATATTGTTAAAATGTATGGGATACAGTCAGATTCTGTATTTATGACAAGTTACCAAGCAATGCTGATGCTTCTGGACTACTGGCCACACTTTGAGAAGCAAAGGTCTAATAGAAATGATAGAGTTCATCTAAATTTCTCTACTCCAGCTCATTGCCTAGTCATTGCTATCCCTCAAATTTGTTGCCTTCTATAACCCTGTTTTATTACTAAAAAAATAATAATGTTGATTTTGTAACATTATTTTTTGTTTCTTATCATGTTTTTCATCTAAAGCAAACACAGTGCTTGAGGTCATTGTTTAGAAAATACTGACAACAGAAAGATATGCTAACTCAAGATATAGAAATGTTTCTCAGACCATATAGAATTAATTTTTGGACTAAAGTAAAATAGCTACTTGGTGTGGGAAGTCAAGAAATCAGGAAAGTGGAAGGACACTTAACTTTGGATGGTGAACACATAATACAATATACAGATGATGTATTATAAAATTGTATACTTAAAACCTTTGCAATTTTATTAACCAATGTCACCCCAATAAATTCAATAAAAATTAAAGAAAATTCAAGAAAGCCAAGAAAGGGGCATCTGAGTGTCAAAAATCTAAATAGGAGAAATGCTAGTGGGGAAATTGATACCTTCTTTCTGGATTTTAGGTTTGGGAAGGCTATTGAAGGGAGAAATTTGAGAAATAATTTGCTGATAGCCTCCCAGACTCACTGTTTTCAACCCTTGTACCCAGGCAGATTTAAGCAAGTGCAAACACTGGCTGTCACTGCTGATGCCTTCTTCTGTCTCTACTCCTATGTGTCTAAGACACCTGTCCAAAAGTTCACACCACCGCACATGTTCTGGAATTGCAACCCAACTGATGTGCCATCCATCAAAATTCTGGCCCCAGAACCTGAACCTCACTCACCCAGAGATCGCCTCCGGAAAGCCATCTCCAAAATGTGCCTTTATACATGCCCCCGCGTTCAGTTATCACCACCCCACAATACCTCCAAAAGGAACAGTTTGGACCAAGTGGTGTGGGAAGTGATGGACAGAGTGAGAGGAGAGAAGCTCATTCTTCAGCAAGACCCTGAGTTTGGACCAGGCTCACAGGAAGATCCTGTGCCCCCCATCAGGGGTACAATGCTGCCTACTTCTTGTTCATGTGTCCTCTGCCCTAAAGAGGAAACACAGCCGGGGATGTCCACAGTGTGCGAACCACTGCAAACTCTGCATTCTAACCCCAAGATACCCTATTGCACACATTCTCTGCCCAGAGAAAATCTACAGTGGAGGACAGATCCTGCACAGGTAAAGAGAGAGTTGTGGGGTCTACAGGCCACCAATAAGGAAGTCCACTTGGTCAAGGATGAGACTTTCTGGAAAAGGAAGAGCAAAGCAAGGAAGAGCCTGTTTCAGAAGAATCCCTCTGTCAGGAAGGTTAACTCATTGGATCTGTCCATCGTCCGACAGAAATGGAAGCAGAGCCAAGAGAGGCCAGAACTGCGCCGATCTCTAACCCATCAGCAGCAGGACACTTTTGACTTGGAGGAGGTGAGTAAATTGGAGATGGGGAAGAGCCTAGCAGAGAAAGGCTCTGAATTCTTGACCCTGGGTAAAGGAAATCCAGGCTCCCTGTCCTTATCAGATATACCAATTCTTGAATTACACTCTGAGACCTTTGGGAATGAGTTAACATAGAAAGAGGAAAAGAAATAGGCCCAGTTTCTTAAGAGCATTCAGGTTTCCAGAACTGCTTTTCTCATTCCTCATCTTATCTGAGCTTCCTGAAGTTTCTCATCAAGCACCCTTGTGGGATCCACACAAGAGCAGAGGTCAGTCATACACTAAGCTAAACACTATTAAATAAAATATTTTCTCTTCTACTTTTACAAATATGTAACCATAAAGACCTGGAAGTCCAGGTTCAAATCTAGAATTCTCAGACTCTTAGGACTTCTATACGAGAACATGACAGTGTGGGCAGAGCCACTCTCCAGCCCCTGGCCTGTCCTCTTCTCCTCCCATGCCAACATCTGTTCTGAACCATCAGGGATTTCATACACAAGTGTGTGAACATCCCAGCCTGCAAATCCAAATGCCTCATACCCCTTATCCCCACAAATAGCCATCCATTGGCCATCACTCAGGCCCAGGAGTGCACATACTAATAAGGAGATGGCTCATGAGAGGACAGATACCAGGTACAAACAGTGCAGTTCACTGAAGCAGGCTTGGGCCATTTGAGCAGTATATTTGAGATTCCGGATAACTGGTGTATGGTCTAGAAGGGGTAGTTTAGGATCCAGGTGAGCACATCCCCTAGGTCTGCCAATTCTTTACTCCATGGACTCTCAAAAACGCAGGACTCATCTTGTCTAGGTCTAAAGTTCTGCCACCAAATACAAGGGTTTCTTGGCAAAGCTCTCAAGTCTTTGCCACAATGAGAAGTTGTGACGATTCAAAATATCATTTACATGTATGTCACCTCTCACTGAATGTAGAGCGCAACCTCAGCTCCTGCCTTCCTCACTACCAGGCTTTTGCCAAAGGAGAAGAGACCAAGTCTCTCAAGCCTCCTTCCCCTACAGCTGCCTGACATCCTGCACCTTTCCCCACCAGTGGCTCTGACTAGTTCGGCTGGGATCTTGGTTACAGGTGCAAAGCAACAGTGAGGACGACGAGGAGACATACTGGGCCAGCAGACGCACACCCCCTCACCTCTACCATCCTTTTGTTGGCAAAGACTCAAGAAGTAAGTCAGTCTCTCTCTCTCTCTCTCTCTCTCTCTCTCTCTCTTATTCTCCATGCTGGCTGCATATCATAATCATGTGGGAATATTTTTTTAATACTCACAAAGAGGAATCCCACATCCTGAAATCTTGATTAATTGGGATGGCATGGAAACCAGTGGCTGATATTTTGTTTTTAAGCTCCTAGGGCAATTCTATTATGGGTAGATAAATACTTCTCTAGATCCGTGATTCTCATACATTAGCATTAGAATCATCCAGAGGATTTGTTAAAATACTAATGGCTGGGCCCCAATTCCCAGAGTTTCCGATGAAATAGGTCTAGACAGGGCCTGAAAATATGCATTTCTAACAACTTCCCAGGTAAGGCTGATGCTGCTGTTCTGGGGAAAATCCTACATAACCTTAATATTAAAAATGCAGTCTGCAGGCCAGCAGCATTAACATCACTTGGAATTTTGTTAGAAATTTGGAATCCCAGTCCCTACCTGATGAATCACCATTATATCAAGATCCGGAGTGATTCTTTTGCACATCGGAGTTTGAAAAGCATTGTAGGAGTTTTGTAACAGGTGAGGAACGATCATGGAGATTTACATGCCAGCACCTACATTTTTAGCTACTTCTTAATCAGCCCACATCATAGGACTTAGGGAAGACTCCTCAGTGTATCTCACAGCTTTGTTCATTTAGGCTCTGAGCTTCTTTCTGCAACAAGGGTCTGATGTCGAATCTCACATACGTTGTTATTGCCACTAAAATGTCTTTCCTCGTGATGTGAGTTTTGAATATTAACTCTTTCAGAGGCATCCCCTATACATTTGAACATTTGGGCAAAAGATTTATTGTTTAAACTAGGTGAAACTTAATCTTCTATAGTTTTTACCACCTATATCTCAGGACCACAGAGAAGATGGCATCGGGGATAATGACTATTCCAAAATAGTAGGAATTGAAACCTTTCTTGAATTAAGTAAATGAATAAGGATTCATCTAGCTTAGAGTTCCCTTCATTGTGCATATCTTAGAACTATTTACTGCACTTCCTAGCATTTTTGTTAAAACTCCAAAACTTCAGTGTTATTAGTCCATAATCACAAGGATCTCTACAATTCTCTTTTAATTCTAATAATCTGTGGCTTGGAGCCCTAATGGCTCTTCTTTCTCTCTTACCCATTACCTTCATCTCCAGGTATAGAGATTAGTGACTCACAAAAGAGGTAAATATCAGGAGGCAGCAATATGTTATATACAGTTGAAAAATTTAAGACATGGAGTCAAATGACATACCTCATATTAGTTCTTGCAGAAATCACTTTAGTTTTGTCCTATGAAATAGGAGAATCACACACACACACACACACACACACACACACACACACACACTGTAATCCCCCCTTATCCATGAGGGATATGTTCCAAGACCCCCAGTGGATGCCTGAAACCATAGATAGTACTGAATGCTATATGTACTATGTTTTTCTGATAATATATACCTATGATAAAGTTTAATTTATAAATTAAGCACAGTAAGAGATTAATAACAACTACTAATAAAATGGAACAATTGCAACAATATACTGTAATAAAGTTGTGGGAATGTGGCATTATTAAGTAAAATAAGAATGGCTTGTGATACCCTGGCAGCTAATGTGATAACTGAGTGATTGATGGGCAGGGAATGTTTAAAGTGTGGAGACCTTGAACAAAGGGATGTTTCATGTCCCAAGTGGGATGGAGCAGACAGTGAGGGACTTCATCACACTATTCAGAATAGCGTACAATTTAAAATTTCTGAACTTTTTATTTCTGGAATTTTTCATTTAATATTTTCAGGCCACTGTTAACCATGGGTAACTGAAACCACAGATAGCAGGGGACAACTGTACAGAGCTTGGCTCAAATGCCACTTATCCAGCAGATGTCAGCCTTGCACAAGAAAATACCAAGATGTCCCGCAAAGCAGGCCACACGCAGGATCTGTATAGTTATGCCAGGGAGGAAGTATTTCTAGAAGTTACACATTTCACATAAGTTACTAGATTCCATTATCTGCCATGGTGATGCGATGTCATTACAGCAAAAGAGATTGCAGTTAGAAATGCTGCATTTCACTTATTCTAAGGCGTACCTTTTCCACATTTTAATCTCTCAAGTGGAATGGGTCTTAATAATTGCCACTATCAGCCTATTTAATTGTCTACTGTTTTTGCCTCCTTAGTGAAATATAAAATAATTATAAATCTTACAAATGATGGCTTATCGGAGTCAATAAAACAGTGTAACTTTAGACATGAAATGCACTTAGTCTCTCAGAAAAACGAGGAAGTGATTTTGCAGATTTTCCTTTTATGCCTCTCTAGAAGAATGAGAAATCCCTTCACTGACGCAGTCTTTGGCTGAGACAGGGACCACAGTGGTTCTCAAATCTTTCCAATGCTCTGTGAGTTTTCTTAATCGTCTTTTCTCAAAGCTATGAAGTGTCTCCCTCAATCATCTTTAAGAGATCATAGGAAAGGGATGATAACCATGAAAACAGCTCAGTACTGCCAACATTAAAGACGGTGTGAGAAATATGGAAGGGAGAAATTCACTTACCACCATCAAAGGCAGAGATAGGTGGCACAGTCCTGGATCTACTGAAAAACAACCCCACTCTGCCTCTTCCAGGGTCTGTAATTATTTCCAAGAGATGAATTATCACCCAGGATCTCTGTATTCAGTCCCAGAAGTTAATCTACTACTGATTATCAGGCATGGGGGGGTGTGAGCATGGGTAGGAAGTGGCAGCAGCACCCAACCAGCCGCTGTGTCCAGTTTGTAGTTCTCATTGCACAAAGACACTCACTTAAAGAGGCAAATACCAGTTCAAATCCGGCTCTATAGAGCTTACTGCCCAAAATCTCAAGGTTTCTTCATTTATAAGATAGAATTCCTTTTTTTCTTCTGTAATTAATACAAGGGCACCTTTTCTGTTAAAAAAGGATCTGGTCCCCAGCTATTAGCTTTCTTCCTTCCCACTCTATCATTTAGTCTCTACCAGAGAAGTCTTACTCTTCCTTGAAGTTCCTGGAAAAGGATGGCCCTCATCATTCCCCATCATTTGCACCATGCTCAAAATTTTCCAATTCATAGCCCTTTTATTGGTGCCCTATTGCTGAAATTTAAACCATGTGACCTTTACCACATTTATAAAAGGCAGGGCCAAGGAGGTTTTTAAATTTTCGTTGTTTGTTTCTTTTACCAGATTTGAGGTAGCACAGGCCAACAGATATTCTATTTGTGAAGTGATCATGTATGGAGATGGGAGTTTTCATGTTATGGTCAACTCTTCTAGTGAGAGAAGAGACAAGAAGGGTTTGGGGGGAGGGCTGGTACAGAGCATAGGATAAAGAATAACTAGTGTGACATAATCCTATAGGGGGTTATTCTAAGTGCTATCTGTGTGTACTTGGGGGAACCTATGTGGGCCCGGTAACTACAGATTTGCTCTTTGGTGTAAAGCTTCTCCATATGATAATATTAACAATAATATACATATATATATATATATATATATACACATATACATATATATATAATGACACTGGACAGTTAATTTTTATGCCAAAATAAATTCTGAAGAGGAACTACTAGATATGAAGTACAAGAAGAGATGGGAACAGGGAGAAGGGAGGGAGAGAGGACATTGTGAGAATGTGACAATTGTTTTTCTAGCTCAATTATAATTCTTACCAAGATTGTTTTGTGCCCATTGGGGAAATATAATCAAAGATAAAATCTTCTCCCACCCCAGAAAACCTCTCCAAAAGGTATAATAGAAAGAAAACAGTTTTTATTTTTAAATAAACATTAAACCAGAACATGATGTGCATCACAGGCAATACACGAACGAGGTTGTAAAGACAGAAAGAAATCTGACCTGTCAAATAACCAAACAAATACAACCCATTACACACATGTCAAAATAAACAATGACTAGTGCTCTTATCAGAGGACTCAACAGCACCATCTGTCATACATAGTTCATCTGGCATTTACCTGGTAACCGGGGTGGCCAACTGTGTTAGCTAATTGCCTTTATCCAAAGGAATAATAAAAGTTCTCCTATCTTTATGGTAGAAGATAGTTTTGTGAGTTGAAACCAAGCCCCTAAGTTAGACTCCTAACCTCCCATGAAGATTGGAAGTTTATTTTGATTTAACTTCATCAGATGACATGGGGACATAGAATAATGAACTTCCCAGAGGATGACATTTCCAGGTGAATCTGGACAGATGAGTAAAGGTAGTGGGGAGAAGTAGAAGAAGAAGCAGGACATTGGTATCCTAGTTAGAGAGATAACATGTTCAAAGGCAGACAGGAATGGAAAATCATATCTTCAGAAACTATACCTTGTGCCTAGTGGGAGAAATAGATTATATGAGAGAAGATAAAAATTAAGACTAGGAAATCATCTATGGTCCTTGATGATTACATTTCAAAGCAATGGCTTCCTTTGGGAAAGATATTTCTGGTTTGTAAAGGTGGCAAGAGATTTAGTTAGCCTTTTAAAAAGTCTTACAGACATTTCAAAGAGACAAAGTTTACAAATTTTCTAAAGAAATACATTTTAAGAACAAATGTGAGAGGGGAAGAAGCCTCTTTCACAACAGAGAAAATTAAGCTTATTTTTTATATGTATTTTCCATTTCACCTCTGTAAGTCTTCTTTTCTCCTCCTTGGCCTTCCCTTTATCTGTACGGCCCATTCTCCTTTAGAGCTGTGGAAAGCAGAAGGATGCTGCCTCTGCATTGCATAATGCTCATTTTCTGAGTCATTCATTTCCAATGTTTCAATGGTTTACCAAGGCTACATCCAGGGCTGTGGAGCCATGCCACTTCAGGTCAGTGTTCACATAGACTGCAATGTAAGCACTGCTCTTGGAGGTGTGCAGAGCAGAGGCCCTGGCTCCATCCATACTATCTTACCCAGCCCTTCAGATAGAAACTACCTTCTAGTGAGTATACAGCACTTTCAGAGATATTATCTCATGTGAGTCTTAGAATTACATAGACTGTTTGAGAAGAAAATGACTTAGCGAGATCATGTAACAACAGTAGTTAGTTAATATCAGAATCAGTACTAGAATTCAGGTCTCCTGACTCCCAAATCAACGCTCTTTTCATGAAGTCACACTGCCCTGAGTACACAGGAATTTGGATTGTGATTGTGGGTGAGAACAAGCCTCACTTCCTGTGCTTGGATCTGTCCTGTCCCTTTGAGCTTTGTCACCACTGGTTTTGCTTGTGTTCTTATAAATTCACTGGCAAGAAGAGTATTATATAGATTAAGCAGGAACACACACAATTACTTTGATTTAACTTCATCAGATGACATAGGGACATAGAAAAATGAACTTCCCAGAGGATGACATTGATATCCTAGTTAGAGGGATAACATGTTCAAAGGCAAACAGGAATGGAAAATCATATCTTCAGAAACTATATCTTGTGCCTAGTGGGAGAAATGGATTATATGGGCTAAGTTAAAAATTAAGACTAGGAAAGATTACTAGAAAACAAATTATAAAACAAAGTCTTCTATGTTATTTTAAATATTTGTATTCAGTCTAGGGAACCACTTAAAAGTTTTACAAAGGAATTATATGATTAGATTTCTATTTTAGAAAGATCTAGCAGAGATATGAGATATGAGCAGAAATAGGGAGCCAGTGGAGAAAGGGAAATCATTCAAGAGGGGAGAAGAAGAGTGGGATTTTTAATATATACAGTGGCTAAACCTAGGAGATGGGAGGTGAGGAAAAGAAAGAAACAGAGAAATTTCCAGGTTTTTTCCTTGAGTGACTGCCATAAAATATCCATTAGGAATGAGAATGCAACTAAATAATGATTAGGAACCTTGATAAGACTTTTTATTTATGTGACAGGGCTTGAAAATATTAATGAAAGTGAATAGGAAATTATGTAAATAAGGTAGGTAAAGGGGTCAAGAGACTTTAACAAGTGTGGTTTTTTTTTTGCTTTTGGTCTTTGGTTTTGTTTTGTTTTGTTTTAGGATGGGGACGGTTTAAACATGTATATTTGCTGAAGGGGAAGAATCAATAGGGTGGGAGAGACTAGGGTTCAGGAGGGAAGGGAGAATGATGACCTGAGGTCACTGGAGAATTAGATTGAGTTGAGAGCCAAAGTACTTTGGGGTGGGGAGTCGGTTAGTCATGAACTAGAGGTGCAGATCTTTGTCTGAGATTAGAGGAAAGGAAAAAGGACAGGTGTGAATACAGTTACATTGGTCATTTGGGGAAGAAGCCCAGAAAGTTCTGCCTATTGGCTTCTCTCTTTTGCCTGTAAAGTCATCACTGAAAGTGTGACGCAGGGAATTTCAGGAAGATGGTAAAGATTTGATTTGTCGCTACGGAGAAAGGATGAGAAATATTTATGAATATAAACATCTATTAACAATTGAATAGGTGAATTATGTTGAGGCTCAGCTCAAGGTACAGAACATGGGTTGGCAATGGTTTTGTAATTTTCTACAACAATGCTCAGCAATATATATAAAAGAATAAGAATAAAATATAGGCATACTTTTCTACACTAATAAAAGAGAAACATGGTAATTAGCGTACGACCGCTACCCTTCCCATTGGCTAATCAGCATATCCTTATGCAAATTAACTGTCAGCCAAGATGGCGGCCGGCAGCCATCCACTGAAGTGAACAGGGAGGCTTGCTTGCTCCGGTGATGGCAGACTCCAACATTCCCCGCCTGACTTGCCGGCCTCTCAGCTGCAACTCTAAGCAACTATGTTGCAAATATAGAAGCTAAACAAAACCCCAGAAACCGGCTTTCAGTCAGCCTGGCTTCAGCCAGCCTGACCGCAACATTGTATCAAATACAGAAGGTAAAGGCCAGAAACCTGCTTTCAGCAGCGAGGCCTCAGAGCTAAAGCTGGAAAAAAACAGAACAAATATAAAAAAAAGAAAAAAAAGAGCAGTTGGGAGCTTCAGTCACCCGCCAGCCGGAAAACGGCCCTCAACCCCTCAGCCAGCCTGGCCAGGCACCTCAGTGGGGACCCCCACCCTGATCCAGGACACCCTTCAGGGCAAACCAGCCGGCCCCCACCCGTGCACCAGGCCTCTATTCTATATAGTAAAAGGGTAATATGCCTCCTGGCACCGGGGTCAGCGGAGCAGTGAGTCCTCCCTGCACCGGGATCAGCATGACAGGGGGCAGCGCCCAAACCCCCTGATCGCCCTGCGGCTCTGAGTGTGAAAGGGGGCGGGGCCACAACCCCCTGATCGGCCCTGCTCTGTTGGTGACAGGGAAAGGCGCCCCAACCCCCTGATCAGCCCTGCTCTGTGCCTGATAGGGGGAAGCTCCCCAATCCCCTGATCACCCTGTGGCTCTGTGACAGGGTGCAGCGCCCCAACCCCCCCCCCCCACGGGCCCTGCTCTGTGTGTGACAGTGGCGGCGCCCCAACCCCCTGATCGGCCCTGCTCTGTGGGTAATAGAGGGTGGCGCCCCAACCCCTCTCCACAGCCTTGCTCTGTGTGTGACGGGGTGGTGGCGCCCCAACCCCTCTCCACAGGCCTTGCTCTGTGTGTGACGGGGTAGAGCCATAACCTCCCCATTGGCCCTGCCCTGAGTGTGACAGGGGGGAGGGGCCCCAACCCCCTGATCCGCCCTGCTCTTGTGTGTGACAGGGGGCGGGGCCCCAACTCCCCTATCGGCCCTACTCTGTGAGTGACAGGGGGGAGCTCCTCAAACTTCTGATCAGCCTGCTCTGTGTGTGACAGGGGGGAGCTCCTCAACCCCCTGATGGGCCCTGCTCTGTGAGTGACAGGGGGGAGCTCCCCAACCCCCTGATGGGCCCTGCTCTGTGTGTGACAGTGTGCAGCGCCCCAACCCCCTGATGGGCCCTGCTCTGTGTGTGACAGTGTGCAGTGCCCCAACCCCCTGATGGGCCCTGCTCTGTGTGTAACAGGGTACGGAACCCCAACCCCCTGATGGGCCCTGCTCTGTGCGTGACAGGGGGTGGCACTGCAACCTCCCCATCGACCCTGCCTTGAGTGTGACAGGGGGCAGTGCCCCAACCCCCCAATTGGCCCTACCCTGAGCGTGACTGAGGGTGGCATCGCAACCTCCCGATCCGCCCTGCTCTGTGCATGACGGGGGGGCGGCGCCCCAACTCCCCAATCGGCCCTGCTCTGAGCCCAACCAGGGGCTGCACCTAGGGATTGGGCCTGCCCTCTGCCACCCGGGAGCAGGCCTAAGCCAGCAGGTCGTTATCTCCCGAGGGGTCCCAGACTGCGAGAGGGCACAGGCCGGGCTGAGGGACCCCCCCCCGAGTGCATAAATTTTTGTGCACCGGGCCTCTAGTATATATATATATATATATATTTAAAATACACATACCTAA